>NW_006800096.1:128173-186726 GCF_000485575.1 Poecilia formosa
TTTATTTTTTTTTTATTTTTTTTTTCTCTGTATTGAATGAAATGAATAAATTTGAAAAAAACAACAACAAAGAAAAAACAACAAAACAACAACAACATTGAGCTAGAGGAATACAATAAACAGGCAAATAAAACTGAAGAAGTTTTTAGAGCTCATCTCTTTGCTACTTTCGAAAACCACCATCACCATCCAGAGAATTGTTTATTTACAAACACCAGTCTGCAGCAATTTGCGGCTATAATGGTAGACACCATTCAGCTTTAATAAATCCTGTTCATGGGCCGCTTTGAAGTCTCACAACAGGACAAGCTGATCTAAAGTAATTCCTACCAATTTCTTATAAAGTAGTAGGGATTTCACTATTTGTAATGGAGGAGACCCCAAGCAAAAACTAGTGCAGTGACATTTATATAAATTATATTCTGCCAGCAATACACCTATACTTGACGATAACACAGACGGTGTGGGACCCTTAATAAGATCTGTTCAGGGTGCGAGAATGGAGTTCACAAATGTGTCACTTCACAATATGGCAGCTGTAGTGTTTGAAGCCACGTGATCACATGCCGCGCGACTACTTTTTGGTCACATGGACTGAGTTAACGTAATGGGAATAGGAATTAAAATCAAGATTCCTGTTACGCCGATTAATGCCAATTGATGCATTACTGCAGCAAATTGCTGTTTTTCCACTTTCCTTTTAGTTATTATTATCATGCAACTGATGAGACCGCAAGTAACGCCCCTAAACACCACATGTGGAATGCGTGCAAAAATCACAATGTGTATCAGTTTGATCCAAAGGTATCGGAGAACTTGCCGCTGACGTGTTGTTATTCCATTCTCGTCATTCCGGCTCTCTCATGAATGGAAATCTCCCCAAAAAAGAGAAGTGGTTAAGCCATTTGGATCAGCCATATCCCTGGGCAAAGCAGCAATTAGAGCCTAAGCTGCCTTGTAAAATCAATTAGGAGTTGTAGTGTATGTTACAGGTACAAGAGCGGCTGGCACCTCTCTAAATGGACCAGGGAGGGAGTCTTTAATCTTCCACGCAAGAGACTGTAATCTGCACCATTTAGTCACCAAGTTGTTGTTTTTTATGAGATGCTATATTCTGTCAGGATATTATATGCTTCATAGGGTAGTTCTGACTTTTATTTTTTTTTTAAAGTTATAACAGAGACGACTGTTGGAAACTTTCATCTTTTTCTTTTTAGAACAACTTTCATGAAGTTCAGCTAGAGAATTTAAAATTTCTTACTGGTTGAACTTTTTTTTTTAACAAACCCATTAGGAAGAATAATTAAACTAAAGCTTATTTACCTTCTGTATCCTAACACCACAGGGGCATATTTTCCTTTAGTTGGATTTTAAATGTTTATATTTATTCATTTATTTTTCCCATTTTTCTCAATTTGCCCCATAGACATTCTGTGGTAAATTCACTAAGTTATTTGCTGGTATGAAATGTGTTTGCGCATGCTTCTCGTCGTGAATCTGAGCATTGAAGTAGAAATATTTCTGAGACATCTTCACCCAGCAAAATGGATCTATCCAGCTGATGAAGTTATTATTATTATATTTCACTATGGAGTTCCTCCCATCGCTCTTACTCATGTACAACGGTTTTAAAACTAGTTCTGGGAACCCTGTTAAACAAAAACATGGGTGCGTTCGACTACAAGTCTCCAGAAAACGGTACAATTTGAAAGACAAGGGTATTTTTTTTCCCCCCCGTTTAATTCCGGTTGGATTCATACCTCAGGTGTCATTCACAATTAACCTCTTGTTTCCCAATAAAACCGCTTGTTTAAGTTTCACAAAGATAATTAATGAGAGTGGCATTTTCAGCCGTCTTTCCCGCCTTTTGCTTTACTGTTGAGGGAACAGATGTGCCAAGCAGGCCTCCGTGTGAAAGGAAGAAGAGTGATAGGAAACGAAGTCGGAAGCATCTGTCGCTTTGAAAGACGTCACGTTATTTGTCATCCAAATGATTGCGAGGCAGCAGCACAAGCACTACGGATTTCTTCTACGAGTACGAAAGAGTTGCAAACAGCAGCGTGCACCAGGAGAGACAGTAAGGTGTTCAGTCAGTTATAAAAATCTGTCGCTTATGAACATGTTTTCTGAAGCCATTTTGTACAACTTTTTTATATTTATTAATTTATTTTTAAAATACTGACATATTAAAACATCAATGAGGTAATGTTAGCATACGACTTCACAGTTTTCTTCCCGGGGGTTTATGGCGGATAATAACTTAACTCTTAAAACGGCTTTCTCTCTACCTGTGCAGCAACTGGTCATTACCAACATCATTTCAGAGTTGCTTAATGTGCTGCTCATATTTCTGTGACAAACTGGGTCATGTGAAAGCGTTTGGACAATTTTAACTTTCACCAAGGTCAGTAGGTCTCTGGCGGCTTATGGCCCGTTCAGCTGGGAGCTGCAATTACGTGGCGTATCACACTGGTTTGGCCACCAGCTTTAGTTTCACATTAATACCGTGCATCACCCCTGGTTTTCGTGTCGTGTGGTATTTGCAAGGCCACCGAGAGGCCACAGGGAAATCACTGTAGTTCATATGTAAATATGAGGAGCTGATGCAGACTTCACCTTGCCTGCCTTGGTCCAGATCAGAGTAGCGTGGAAATGACAAAAGTGCAAACCACACTCATTTTAAACACTATTGATTGACTGTGGTCCTAATTGGCAATTTTAGAAGAAGAAAAAGCATAAAATGATGTGAACCTTACTTAAGATGTGAATGCAAGTTTGATTAATACAAACTGAGCTAACTGAGCAAATCCACTTGAAATATGTGGATTTGAATCCACAATTAGATTAAAATACAACATCCACTTTTATAAGAGGGTTATTAGAATTGCCCAAATGTTGACTTTGAATTCTTTATTTTATCTGGTTTAAGTATTTTGTACATTAAATAATTTTGGGGTGCACTTTTAAAGAGACAGTTTTATATATATATATATATATTTTTTTTTCACATATAGTGAACACATTATAGTGAGCGGATGAGTGAACAATGGTTTCGTTTTTGTACGGTTTTTGTGCAGTAAGGCACATCCTGCTGTGGTAAAATAGTTTCACGCTCTGATCAGTGGAGCGTGAGCATTTCACTGACTGCTGTTGCACTTCATCACTTCTGCACTTTGCAGGAGATTCAGCAAGATTTTTTTCCTTCTTCGCTGGCCGAAACCGAGTCAAAAATGAAAATCATAATTCAAGTTCTCAATCAGAAACCCCCCCAAAACAAACAACAAAAAACTGATCTTGAATTAGCTTTCATTTCCTTTTCTGATTTTTAATTTTTATCTTCTTTTACAGAAAAACCCACCCATCTGGCTGTTTTCCCCCTCTATCTTCTCTCTAGAGTAAAATAAATGAATAAATAAGTGGCAAAGAGCAGAAACAACACAAAGAGCAGCAGAATTGATGTGATTTTCTGTGCTGACATTTCAGACAACACGATATCTGGGACGCTGAAATCTTCAATATTTTCCAATCAGGTCAAACCACAGAAGTTACTCGGAGCAGAAAATGAATACAAGTTCAGATATTGTGGGTAACAATGGCGTAAAGGTGTGCACCACTCCCCACCAGGGGGGATAGAAAAAGGCCCCAGGCAGCAAATCTAAACATTTGAAGAGGAATTGGAAAATACAGAGGCAAAAAAAATTTCCCTGACATGGATTACAAAGACATGCTCCTTTCTTTTTTTTTTTTTTTTGACTACAATGCTGTTCTGCTCGCATGTCCGTGTGTACGCCGTTTGTCTACGGTGATTACAAGTGGCATCACAATGCAGTTTGAGAATAATGAAAGTGCTTGGTTCATGTTTTCTGAGCCTTTCAGCATGACAGGAGGTGGCGTACCGCAGAATACAAATCACCTCCCAACACAACATATAAAACACTAATTTGATTTTTTGATATACACGAGATTACCTGAATATTAACGCTGCGAGAGTGACTCATTCTTGGAGCGGATATTAATTGGCTGCAAAAGCTGAGAGCAAGAAAACGCTCCATCAGCTCTCAAGCATTGCAATAAAGACACACACACACACACACACACACACACACACACACACAAAAAAAACAAGAAACAGCCCACGGTATTCAGAAAACCAATGTGTCACACAGTTGAGCAGATATTCAGGAGGCCCCGTGCTGGGCCGGGTGTGTTCGGAGTGAGCCGTGAACCACCCGAGTGGAACGTGCTGAAAAATAATTAGTACAATAAACTTAGTGAAAAAGGAAACACAACTTGAGGAAATCAACTGTTAAGGAACATCTGAGGCTGAACAAAGCTGTGCCCAAGCATATGCTCCTCATGCTTTCACCCCCCTCCCCCCCATCTCCCCTAACAAAGCTCAATCTTCCATCCCTGCTGGGAAGAAAAAAAAAACTATTTATAGAGCAAATCCAGTCATTCAACTGTAATAGCTCCTCAAGATGTGCTCTTCGATGTGGGTGATTTTTTTTTATTCCTCCGTCCCCTTGTATATATATTTTAACTTAGAAAACGCAGTATGTGGCATTTTTATGCAAAGAGGAAAGCACAAAACATGGAGCTCAGTCTGTAAAATTGCTCAACCTTATTGAGCTAATTAAACCCAGGAAACTTACAAAGTCATGCCACTTAAACTGGAAAACAGAAGTGGCCGCAAACACAAGCAGGAGTCTTTGGTTTTTCTCATAACCTCATTCGGAGGAGGGGGGGGGAAACGTATATATGTGCGGAGATTTAACACGTCGGTGTTCTCAATAAAATTCCACTTAGTGTGCAGTTTTCAAAGCAGCGGAAAAATCCAGCACGCCACGTTTATTGTCAGTGTAGTTTTTTTTTTTTACCAACATCCTGATTTCGTACAGCCTTGAGTCACATCACGGCTGCACGGTGGTCTGGTGGTTACAGCACTGGTGCCTCACACCAGCTTACCAGCTGGAGTTTCAGTTGGAGCCTTTCTATGTGAAGTTAGCATACAATTCCCATGGATCTCTGCGTTTACACTACACAAACTGAATTTTTCTACAGTGTCTGCTAAAGCAGTAACAGGTTACCATGGTAATTTCTCCGGGTACTCCTGTGCGATATGCCGAATGCACCAATATATTGTGTGAATTGTGTGGCTGATTTCCAATGTGCATTTCTTATAAGAACAACATTTTAAATTAAACTGCTGTAGCATTACCTACCATAAGCAGTTATAATTAATTATATAAGCTGAGGCAAGACCATAGCATGTGTAAGACAGAAGTCTGTAGTTCTTTAACAATCGGGGGTTAAAAGTTTAAAATGGATGTAACAGAGGAACTGACCAGCGCTGCATCAGCTGAAAGTTTAACTCCGTCTTGTAGCTTGAATTCCAGACTCATCTCGACACGTAAATTATCTTCCTTTGAAATGGGTTCCAACATTCGTTTCCTTCATTTTCAAACACCTCTTTGTGACTGAAAATAGCTAGCCACGAGTTCTCAGTGTTC
This sequence comes from Poecilia formosa, assembly GCF_000485575.1. Lineage (NCBI taxonomy): Eukaryota > Metazoa > Chordata > Actinopteri > Cyprinodontiformes > Poeciliidae > Poecilia > Poecilia formosa. The sequence continues at coordinate 133,684 of NW_006800096.1, forward strand.
ACACTGTAGTTGTTTGTGTGACCTGTTGGCATTTGTGTACGACTGAAAAGGCTGTCCGTGTACTGAAACCATGGTGCATATCAGTTTGTTTTAATTGGGGTTTGGTATTTTTGTGAACACTGATGCACAACATTTATAAATGGTACATTATGATCTGAAACCTTTGCACGTTACTTGATATTTTGAGCTCTGATGCCTCTCTGGGCCAGTTGAGATTCATCTAATATGATGAATTCTGCTCTCAAATCAAACTAAGGTAAGTGTGAGTCAAGTCAGCCAGGTGTGTCCTGACGTTTGTTTTAGTGTGAGGCTTGGACATGTCCACAGTGTCTCCTATCTCTTACCCTAACCCTTCCCCATTGACCACCAGTGATAAGCAGACCTCCCCTTGCCCCCCTTTGCAGTATCAAAAAGCAAGCTTACTTTCTTCTTGTTTGTCTTTGGCCATCCTAAAATAGCCTGGCCTCCATGTGCTGTCAACATTACAGGAGCCTGTTCTGGCTCTGCTGTTCACCACTACCATTAGCGTGATGCACTTTCATCTATCATTCCGATGAAGTCCATTTAGTGGTATTTGGAGAAAATCCCACTGAATGTTGGCCACCACCTCATATAATCAGAAGTCCATAACAGTGAGCTGTAATTATCTGTACCTATACAGTCCTCCCACACAGTCTATTCTGCTGCAGCTTACTGCAGCGGCTCGCCTGAATTGGGGGGTATTTATACATGAAATTAAGGTGTAATTAAAATCGGTCTGGTGCTAACGGGGCTGAAGGTGATTATGCTCATTTGCATAGTAGACTGATTTCTTTCTTTTAAATGCTTCCTGCACTATTGCAACTAGGCTCTAGCACATCTTAGGCATCCGCCGCGGATAATATTTGAAGCAAAAGCAAAACTTGCGTTCTGATTAGAGGACAGGTTTTTGCATCTGATAACAATTTTCATTCCTAAACGTTTTCCCAGAGCAAGGCAAATGATTGATATGCCACCCATGTTAGTTAGTAAAGCAGACTAAATATAAAAACGCACAGCGCCTATTTTCAGGAGTCTAGGAAATGTTTTCCCCCCTGATTGAATTACCATCCTGTTGTTTCGGAAATGATTAGGAAAGTATGCTGCGAAAGTTTCTGGTGAGAATCTGATGAGAAGTCGTTTAAACCGGACCTCCAAAAAAACAAACATTAGCATTCAAGTCATTTTTCACAGCCGCAGCATTATCTAATTTTCTTCATTGGCTTGTTTTGTAGCAAATGAGGGACTATTATATGGGATATAGACCAAGGAGAAACTCATTACTTCTCACATTATCACTGGAAATGTGTTTCGGAAAAACCAAGCTCGGCCCGGTTGCATGCTGAAGCCTTGGCGGCCGGTCCAGGTTGTAAATGGACCCCTCTCGGCTGATTTGCCATTGTGTGTCCGCAGCCGTCCCCGATATTTGGTGAAGGGATGTCATGACTGCTCCAGCTGTCACGGGCACAGCTGTTCACTTTCCCCTTGAGTGAGCAGAGCTGCTTTCACCCTGCGGCTTGATGCTGCCCGCCTGCCTGCGTGCGTGCGCGTGTGTTTGTGGGTGTGTGTGTCCAATGCGAGCGTGGACAAACACCGAAATGTGCACTTGTTATTCAGCCTTTTCCAAGATTTAAACATTTAAACAACTGTGAACAAGAAAACTGGAAGGTGAGTGCACTCGGGATGCTGCGAGTTCTCCCAACAAATTATTAATGGCGTCCAGATTTCTTGCTGGTCCAACACAACAACTCTTACGTAACTCAAGTACAATGTCGCCGTGGAGCTCGAGGTTCTCAAAGTCCAGATTTTCTTTTGAGTGGAACCACGACAAATACGTTTGAAACTTTTTCCACCCTTAATTTAACACTCAAATCTGTTAAAGTGTTAATATAAAAAGTAAAAGACAAATCTACAGTAACCCGACCTACAGAGCTGGAACTAAAATCACATTGTTTATTGTCAGTTTTCTTTAATGGGAATGTGCTAATGTTAAAGGGATATTTCTAATTTTATATTTAACCATTTTTACACTTATATATGCACGGTACCTGCTGTATAATACATTTAATATGAAAAAAAAAAAAAAACAGCTTGAATTTTTCACTTCAAACTTTAAAATATCATCATTTGTATACTTTTCTATTTTATATCTGCCTGATGACAATTTTAAATATGAAATGAGACAATATGATCAGCTACTCTGTGGCCCCTTTGTAAAATACTTTTTTAATGTCCCTCTACCCAGCTCCGGTGGCAGCAGACCGGGTTGCTCTATATTAAGAAGTTTTTCATATCAATGCAGTCGTTTCCCAACACAGATTCCCAGGACCCTTGCTCACTGTCTTGTCTTCTCCCTTCTCTCTCAGCCAATTTCCTGTCTGATCACTGTGAATAAAGGATGGTAGCGCCACAAAATCTAAAAAAACCCCCAAACAAACAAAGAAATAAAAGCACTTCAAAACACTTCAAAAAGAAAAAGTGTATTTTAGTCAATTAGGTTATACAGCTTTTCTTTCTAAAAGATTAGTTTATGTATGGGGTACCTGCCACAATTAAGGTGGAAAAAAAAAAAAGATTTATTATGAATTTTATTTATTTATTTATTTTTTAATGTCAGACCCTTGGGAAATAACAGGGGGGAGTCACTTTTAAGATCAACTGTAGATGAGTTCCTATCAAGAGAACCAGCTTTAAAAAAAAGTGTTGTTGATGAATTCATCGGTTTATGATTGATGCTTTTCCCCTTTGGCCCGGCCATGCATTTACTCTATCACAGCCCTCTTCGCGCCACAACAGTGTACTTCGTAAGGTGTAGATGTTCCTGGTGCTGGAAGGGCCGTATTGATTGCATACTGAAGCAGTCAGTTATGATGAATGGTGGACTTGCTGGATCAAATTCAGAGATTTATTGGCTAGCGGTGGTGTCATTAGGGCTTTGTGATGGGTGAATTAATTTGGCAATTAAATGAGAGGGTGATACTGTGTTACCTCATCAGCTCTGACAAGCAGACCCCAGACCAGAAAGAAATGGGATGGACGACACTTTATCATTTTGCACGCATAGACTCTTCGGCCTTTGGCATTAACATTCATCATCTACCTGTAGAGTTTCCCTTGGACTGGCAAGATGGAAAGCACCACGAGCAGGAACAGTGAAAAACAGCGCATGCGAGTCAGGCATTGGTTGGTTTCTAGTTTTAATGATGCTCTCTGCTGTGCTACAGCTCCTCCCGTGCAGGTTAGTTAGCATGGCCGTAGGGGAAAAACAGGTTTTTGATAACAGGAAGTAGTTTCTCTGCCATTAGCATGTTTGCAGTGGGTACACCAGCATGATTGACAGTGCTAAGACCTTCCTCCTGGCTCTGGTTTGTTATTTTGACCGGTGGCAATAGGACTACAGGAAGGAGGTGGAAAAGCTTGATTTTTTTTTCACACATCTGTTGCATGTTGTACTGTTACAATATCATGACATTTTTAACAAATATATTTTAAAAAATTATTAAGAGTTAAGCTTTAATACACACAGCGGAATGCATTTTCTGCCAAATTCTGCCAAAGCAGGTGGTCTTTGTTACTGTCAGCACCAGTCAGCTTCTGCATTGGCAGCTTTGCTTCCACCCAGTAGCGTGTCAATTAATATTACGTCTGCATATTTCAGCTTCCCAAGCTGGGCTTTATTTGAAAAATGACATGGAAAGTCTGCAAAGAACCTACACAATTTTGAATTAACATTCAATACAAGAATCTGCAAATTCTAAACAGGAAATAGGCAGTGGTCCACTTATAATAGACTTTTGACAGAAGGTTGTCTAAGACCAGATGAAGAGTGTCATTTGTCCTGCAACATGCTGGAGTGCATTTATCCATATATTAATATTAGCATGGGTATATGTATATATTTGACCCCAAATAGGTAACCTTTAAACATAGAATGTGCATTAAACTCAAACGTGTACCTAATTCTATTAAAAAAAAATAATAATAAAAAAACACTTAAAGGCCTCAAATGAAGGCATATATTCCCCAAAACAGATGTCTGTAAAACTTTTGAGTCAAAATATATATTAGTCAGTTAGTGCCTGGGGGAGACAATCAAGCACACTAAGCCAACAAACAATCATCGATTTGTCAAGTAGCTTTAAAAACGAAGAACGACAGAGAGCTTCATGTGAAATAACTTCTTTTCATTTTGCTTTCAACAAAGTCCAGCTCAGTGTTTTTGCTCAAGCCCTCCACCCCTGTGTGGATCTGTTACCAAACACCTTTCTAACAAGGCCGCTGGCTATTCATTACAGACAAAATGACTCAACACATCTGCAGCGTCTTCATCTCCTGATACTTATCCCTTCACCATAATCACAATAACTCAAAAATATTTACTATGACAGTAAACATTAATAATGATATTGCTTCTAGTATTCTCACTAAACGCTAACGCATTAAAATATTCAACGTTATAGAGACATGCAATATTATTTTAGCAGCAACACCTGCAGCGGCGCCATTTTTGTTTCGTTTTTAATATTCTATTAAATTAGAAAGATAAGGGTGATCTTTAGACCCTTCTCATAAATAATACTCGCGAGTCTATTAAAGAATTCTTTGCTTGTACAAAAATGCAAATGCTGACAAAACCAGTGCCTCTGACTGCCAAGAGCACCAGCCCCAGTGAGCAGATTTTGGCTCATTTCACAGACTCGACAATACATATACCCACGTGTTTGTGCATGTACACACCCTGTGGCACGCAGAGACAAATCTGTGAAACACAGTGTCCCTGTGACCCTTATGCTCCATATGGTCAAGACGAGGGCAGAGAAAATAAGCACACAACTCTGTGGGTGACTGCAGCTTGGCAGCCAGCACAGCCTGGAGGTTTGTGGTGTTGAAGTAACACAGAAAATGGCCAATGCAACACTCCTTTCTCGAGCAGTGCTCCTGTCCTGCTTCATACACTGAGATGTAGGGCACAATTATGGTTCCTGAAACAAATTATATATATATATCTATATATATATATATATATAGATATATATATAAAAAACATATTTTCTTTCTGTTTTGACCTTAATTTATCCAGTTCTTGTAAAATACTGTTAAAAACTTCAGATTTGACCATGTACAACATTTTGTTCCCACTCTTCACAATGTCAAGCATAGTGAATAAGACAGATTAATAAGTCAAATAAAGCTAAATGTAGTTTGGGTCAGACTGCACGATATGCATTTCATAACTTCCATTTTATCTGTTTGATAGCGTGCTTTCAGTCGTTCCCCTGCTGATCTAGGATCGTGCTTAAAAAGGGACTGCAGGTGAAAATTTGTTTCTTTGGCTAAATCTGGACCAAAAGCCTCATATTAGCTCATTTGTGTCATCCCTTTTTAAAATAAGTTAATACATTTTGTGCAGGTAAGACATTTTAGTGAATGAATATCACTTTGTGCACTGGTGATACAGGTGAAATTTCAAAAGTCTTTGGAAATAATGGTACTGAAGAAACAAACAAAAAAAAAGACAAATGAAACAATGAGCAGAGGAGAGAAAATAACTGTTTCAAATACTGTTCTAAGAGACATGGTTTCGTGGGCACCAACTGAAAACTATTATCACTGTGAGTCTATCAGAGACTCACTGAGCAGACTAACTGTTCAGAAAGAAAGACGAGGACTTTTGTCCTGACTTGGACTCACAACAAAAATACTCGAAATTTAAGAATCGCTCAAGCTCTAAAAGCTGGACTACCGCTCACGACAGTTTTTACATGCTGAGTCACGTTTCAACATGCAACTTTTATGTTATTTTTTTTAAACATATGTCTTCTAAAATGCTTGATGAGAAAATGTTTATTTCAGTCCAAGACTTAAGACATGCTCTTGAAAGACTTCAGACTCCAATTAGAATTTCCCCTCAAGGATTTAGATCTTCACTTAAATTTGTCTCATGAACATGAACAGGTGCGACAACAAAAGCGTTATTCGCTTCACCAGTTGGTGGTCATAATGTTATACTTGATCAGTGTAGGGCTAGTGGCTAAAACCAGCTTCAACATAATTAAAATGAAAAAGTTCAAAGAAGGTAATTGTGCGGGAATGTTTGAACATTTGACATAAAAAAAAACCCCTCATTAAATTCAGCATGATGTTAATTGCTGCTTATCTGCTTTTGAAATAAATAACTAAATAGTTCAGATTAGCTAGAGTGAATGAATAAAAATGCATTTAAAACCTCTTCAGTGAGCCAAACATTCACATGTGCATGTCCTCTCCTGCCTCAGCTCAACGTGGAAAAGCATTCAGATTATCAATAGAGCAAAAAACATGTGCCGTTCTCAGTTTTCATGGAAATGCCTGCAGCCAGTCGCAAAAGCTTTTATGTCTTTATGTAGTTTGTGCCAATAACACTGCCCCACAAACATTTCAGTTTTTTTTTTTTTTTTTTTTGTTTGCTTACATTTTTTCAGTGGGGGTCATGTGGTGCACTTACTGCAAACTACTTTACTAAATGGGTTTCTCCCCCAACCTAAATATCGTCACTTACAAACCATTTGCTCTGGGTTACCTCTTAAACGTTTAAATGTGTGAAATGGTGTTGCTGTGGCTCAATATTCATGGGATGCGACTGACCATTCATATGTGCCGCAGTGGCACCCTAACTGGAGTGGACGACCCCCACCGGTGGGTCACCCGTCCAGCACAGGCATGCATTTGATCAGAAATAAAGCTGAAATCAATTTCCCTGCAGTCCCTTGTTGGGGTCTTTTGAATGGCCTCCTATTTGTGCCTCGGGGGGCACTTAGTCCACTTCTGCTGCCACCTTTTTTCTTTCCCGGTGAGAATATTACACCCATTGAAATTGCAACTGCTTTTTCAATGCGTGCTCAGAACAACAGGCCACACATTCAAAAAGCCGCCATGGCTCTCAAAGCACTTAACACAAGTTAGCAGAGGAATCAATTTTAGGTTAGTAATCGGCGCCGGCTCTGAATGTATTGGATTGTCCGAAATCAACTCGATTGTTGCCCGAGGACAAATTCTAGTGACCTACTGGTTGGCTGACCATTTATTTAGCGCCCTCAACACTTGTTGGCACTCCTGGTAGAGGCGTGAAAAGCCGTGCAAAATAAGTCAAACTTTAACTGCAGTAGCAGTGGTATTCTTATACTAAAAAGGTAGAAGTCTAGCCTTCAATTTGGGGCGCAGTGCCTCAATTCTTCTCTTACAGATCTCTTCTAATCGGCTCATGCCACAGATTTTATTTAGGAATTAAATCTGGGGACTGAGATATCCATGCAAGGTGGCTGATTTGTTCTGGTAAATCATTCTGTGACAATTTGGCCATATGTTTTCTTATCTTGCTAAAAAGAAACCCTTGCAATCCATTTTCAGTTTAGTCTTACACTCCAACCGATTTTTATTTTAAATGTATCTTTATACTAAAGATGCCATGGACTCAAACATGAATCCAAGAGCATTTGAAAAATAAAAAAAAAGGGCCCACGGAATAACAAATAAGCTACGTTTCCACTACAAATGTGCACGAAACTCTTTCAATATTCTGCTAGTGTCACAAAAATAAAATTTCACAATTTCTGTTTCCATTAAATAAGAAATGCAATTAAAAACACACATGAAAAAGTGCGTTCACGCAATGAGTCGACAAAGACTCGTTGCATGGCGGCGATCGCAAACACGTACACGCAACACTAGTGCTCATCATTGGCCATTGGAAGAAAACGTCAATGTCTTATTCAGGAGTTGGAGCAACAAGCCCCTTACACCTGGGAGCAGCTACCTGCACGGCTTTCTTGTGAAATTGTAGTCGACGATGTGACGGGGTTCTCTTATGACTTGGACAAACAGAAATATGACTGCCCAAGGCCAGAGTTCACTCTGGTGAAATTTATTTAGCTCTTCAAGTGGACAAAGATGGCAGGTGCAAAAATATATACAAGGACGTCCAGATAGGTCAAAACAAACAAACAGCAGTACCTTCAAGGAAAAAGTCCATCACCTTCACTGTGACATGGAAGGAGTCCAGCCACAGACTGACTCCCTGTGGCGCAGAGCCCTGCTTTTAAAGCCACAGGCTCCGCCCACAGAAAGACCAAACAAGCAAACAAAAACAATTAAACAATTACTTCTAACTCAAATAAACTCTTAAAGGGTACTAAATAATAATAATAATAATAATAATAAAGAGAAAAAATAAACTTGTAATCAAAAATACAATAATCAAGTTAATCATGTAATAGAGAACACTCAGTATGTTCCGATGACGTCACTACGTCATCACCTGACTCCTAGCGTGCCACACCCGGAAATACCCCTGCTTGAAAACAAAACCAGTAAAACGTTTGGAAGTGAAAACAGGTTAGGATGGATATGCTAACTGAAGCAGGAACATCGCATGTGCACCCACGATGGACCGCGTCAGTTTAAGCTGGAACAGAAGTTAGTTAGCGATTGTGTAGGTTTATGTATATATGTGTACACATGTTGACACAGACTCATAATTAATTCCCGGCTCGTGACGGCTCCTCCGTCACAGACGATATTACAAAAGAGCCATGGACTCAACACTTTCAAATTGCAAACTCAACTGTGCAATGCCGAGACCTTTGGTGAACCGATATGTGCATTACCCAAGGAGGCCAGTGCCTACCAATATCCGCGTTGCTGCATACAAACTGACATGATTTCCATGAAGCACTAAAAGCAATAACAAATGAATATTTATGTGGATGGTGTTCTGGCTCGTCAATAAGGTCGCCGTGAAACAAGTTTAACTTTCCGTTTCTCGCTCTCAAAGTTTGGCTACACGTGAACTACGCTGGAAAAAACAGTTTTCCTAAAATGGTACGCGAATAAATGCGTTTGGCGTGCGACGACGGAAAAGAACACACGGTACCAAACGCAATCTCCCTCAAAACTTTGTGTTGTTTTAATTCAATTACAATACCACCAAGGAGGACCGGAATGTGCTGCAGAATGGCTTGTTACGACTCACTGCTTTGGGTAATGGTGTTTTCTTTGCTCTGGAAATGAAATATAATATCATTAAATAGAGACATGCAGAATGAAGTGTCAACATATCCATCTTGGGTGCCAGTTCAATCTGTTTGTGGGCGCTCCCCAGTGACAGATCCAGCTCATCACTGCAACATCCTCCTCTTAGAAGTCTAGGGATTCCATTCATCCAACATAGCATGGGTTTATGATTGATTACATGTGGAAAAGGTAGGGAACGCAAACGGTCTATCAAAAAAAAAAAAAATGGAGGTCTCTAAGAATGGGCTGCCTTTGATAAAAGAAGTTCCTATTTACCAACAGAAAACACACAAAACAATTGTTTTTAACTAATTCTTGATAAATTCATAGCCATCTTAAAACACATCCATCAGTCAGGAACCACTGACAACTAACACAAATTGGGGTTTTTTTTGGCGTTTTTGCGTGCGTTTGCGCCCTAACCCCCAACTTAATATTTGCAGCGGCACCACTGCTTTTAGTTTCAGAGAGCAGTTAATGGTGGCTGAGAAGAGAAGAGGCAATAAAGTAAAGCTTTGATGTTGTCATGCATGATTGTGCGGAGACATCCTCGGGCTTGTGTCGAGGGTGTTGATTTAGTGACTGCTGTAGAAATGAGAATACAGATGGCTTGTGGTGCTATTAGGAGGCTGGTCTCTGAGAATAAGGAACCTCTTCCACATCTATTATCTTGGGTGACACTTCAAATGCTTCAGACGTGAGCATCGGATTTCGTATCACAAGTATGGCGATATGCCAATTTAATTAATCCACTTTTGGTAGATTGGGGTGGGGGTTGGGCGTGTGTAGCTCGCCGTCATTAAGACGAGGACTATGGAGAGGGACACAGAAGCAATTAAGGAATTTTACAACACTGACCAAGCCTGCTGCACGGTTAGCAACGTCCTGGCTAACGTGCAATCGCTCCAGAAATAGTCGTCTTTGATTTAAAGAAGGAAACAAAATCAATGCCTTACCTCACTAATGACATACGCTGGCGTTCATTATTGATTGCACGGGAACTGGAAATACAGCTTGAATTATTTGTGAAATAAAGCACATAGACGCACAGAATGCTGCTAATTCGAGTGGCACATATGAGGTCTCCAGGTGTCCTATTGCTATGGTGGAGCTCTTCAAATCCCTAACAGGTTTCTGCACCTGAGCTGGAGATCAGGAAGCCAAACAGCATTAGGGAGTACTTGAATATGAAACTTACTGCTTGTGAGCCACAAGCAGGGCACTTAGGCAACGCTGGAAGATGTTGTCCTTCCAAAAAAGCTCCATAGGAAACAATTAACTACAAAGTGCTACAAATGAGTCGAGTTCAGCCCATGTGGTGGACATCTGCTCTTCCATTTGTCTACATGGCAACGGAGGAACATGTTTCTCAGAAGTTATTCTGGGAAATACAATAATAACTAGCTGGAAGAGCTATTGTCTGAAGAAGTAGCGGGTAAGCCAGTCCTAAATGTCTTGGATGTTTCTTGCATTAAACACGCAATTTTTTACTAAATGGGTCATTAGTAGGCTTCTCCAGGTCTTGGCAACAGGGTGAGATATATTTTATTCATCTGAATTAGGCATGGTGGAGCAGCGACATCTCTGAAATGTGTGCCACTACACCAGACCTCTGGAATCTGTTTTATTACTGAATGCACCCAGACTGTGAGATAACATTTTGTAATTAAAAGTACCTTAAGATAACCTTAAATAAACCTTGTTAGGAGACACAAGGCGACTGGAACTTTAATTTCAGTGAAATAATGTGAACTTCCACCCAGCCTTATTTCCCCTCTTTCTTTACCAAACACCAGCCTTTTATGCTTTTAACTTGAAATCCATGCACATTTGGTTAATCACACCTTGGAGGCATAAAGTGATCAGGGGAGCCATATTCTAGATGCATAGAATAAGCAATAGTTTGGGAAATGGATTTGAGAGCATTCTCATCAGAATCCTGGAATGAGATATGAAAAATGTTATAGCTACGGTATTTGCTAGAATAATGTGCTAGCCACGTGAATAATCACGCTCGCTCGGAATGACAAACCAGCGCGGTAAGCCATAAATAAGATAGGAATGGGACAGAGGAATTATTATTATCCCTTTAGGAGGGTGTTCTGCTGTTTCTACTCTAAAATACAAGTCTTGTGCTTGCACATATAAATTCAAACCACTGCTTGCTGGCACTTTGCTCCAACACTTAAAGGCTATCAGGCTATAAAACCGTGATAGTATATGACCTCAGACACTTTAGCCACCAGCTGATCAATGTGATTCACTAAAAAACAGTATGATGTAGCCGTCAGCTGCTGTAAACTGTGAGACAGACTATAAATTTAGCCTCACTTGCTTCTTGGACTTAAAGACAGAAATTCACATGTATCTCTCATTTTTAACTCCAAACATGAGTATTACAGCACATCCTTAACATTGGACTGTTATTTTAGAAATGTTATGTAACCAATACAGAAGATGTAAAGACATTCGGATTTAAGTAAAATCAAAATGACTGAACTGCCACATGTAGAAGTGTTTGTTACGGTTATGCCGGAAAAAGTTAAAAAAATGTTTATGCTAGCATTTACTATGTTCTGTATAACCTCAAGTTATTGTTTTACATTTAATTGCTTTCCAATCCTACAAATACTGACAGGTTACAAGTCAGTCAATGACACCGACTCATTATCTGACATTGATTCAGTTAATGAGTCAAACATCGACTCATTAACTGCATTAGCGATGTTTAAAACCAGCATAATACATTAAGCCAGCATATATCATAATATACTGATTTAACAATGCATACTATATTGGTAGTTTTAACCATTGCTATCGCACATTTGCCTTGCATCTTAATAGAAAATGAGGAAACATGCATCCGTATTGCCTTGCTAGGCATCTGGTACTGTAGCTTAGCCACATAGTGTGGTATAAGCCAGGCATGTTAAGGTGCCACTGAAATAGAGTGTAGTAGTAATGACACATGTTACAACATCTGATAGAGTCAGAGTCAATTAATTTAGTTTATAAATATCTGATAACTTGGTGGAACTCTGACCCGTTCACACCAGTAATATTCCTCTTTAGTGACATCTTACAGTTGTGAACGAACCCCATTCACATCGTTGTTTCTTGCTGCTTGTGTAGAATTACTGTTGACATAAGTTGCATTGTCAATTCTAATAACGGTTTACTACTAAAACAGCATCATGATGTAATCATATCTAATGAAGAACATTTTCACATTTTCTTCGAAACCTGAAGGGACCATCTTTAAAAACAACACCGATAAAATGTCAATTATCAATTAATTTCTTAGTCATTCAGCTGTGAGTTTCTGCTTTGTGACAGAAAGAGCCATTTCGTTTTAAAGGTGAGCCATCCTCCGTCCTCACCTGCCTGTTGCTTTGTCAAAACAACTGGTGAAAGAGGACGGCGTGCGTCGTCTTTGGAAATTCTTGATTCCAGATCACTGAACTGAGTTTAAAGTGGTGGATGATTTCTAATAGCGCCCCTTCAAAAGTAAAAGAGGCAAGCTCTGCCACACTATGGAGGTCAAAGAAATCAAGAAAACCCAAAAGAGGGGGTAATGCTTGTTGGCGAGGTCCATTTCCCAAACTAGATAAAGTGCATCATTGCCAGAGTCGAAAGAAAAGCCTTGTTTCTCATTTTCCAAAGGTTCCATTCAACTACGTCCGCCTTATCTTCCATCCGCAGCCGACTGTATGGCCTGACGTCGCCTCGATAGGACGAGTGTAAGATAAACTTGACAGATCAACTTTTTCGATAGTCCCCAAGTCCATAAACAACTGGGGCCTCTAATCTGATAATCCACCAATGAAAGATTAGACGTGGGGGAGTATTATTGTGTTGTCACTCTAGCTTACAGAGGCACATGGGCTTTAACTGCCAGGGCTAGACGTCCCTCGGCAAATCCTAAGAAGGTGTCACATCTCTGCAGGTGAGGTATGCCGATAAGACAGGACTAGGGGATAATGAAATGAACAAACGGTAATTATCACTGCTATTAATGAAAAATCAAAACTTACAAAAAAAATGCGAGAGAGGCTACTTCATTAGTGTCACAGCTTGTATATGGTCATAAGAACTTCTTTTTTTATATATAAATCTGATTAGGTTTACAGACTTTTTCATTAGTGAGAAAACTGCTAAAAGTAGAAATCTTCCATACCATCTTGATAGAAAAAGTTCTGCATCAAAATTGACGTTGGAATTGTCAATATTTTAAGGTCTTTGCAATCTGCAGCCCTTATCTCTTCTCTGTCAAGCATTAACCATCCCAGCAGCTCTTGCATATGCTCGCTGCTATCTCACGAGGAGAGCCGCAGAGTTGGAGCAATTCAAACATTCTTCAAACTGCAATTTATTTTCCTAGGGTTGTAATTATGGTCTATTAAAATGCAAATGATGTCAATGGCAGAGCAGCGTTAATCACTCACTGTCTGTTTATGGGCAGTTCAGCCACATGAGAGGGGGAGTCACACTGTGGAGATGAGGATGAACAGAGATCTTCTATATCTGATGCATCCAATAAAGCTACCTCTCAGAGGAAGGCGCATGCATTTTTCCCACAGGAATAGAAATAGACTTTCGTTGTATAATGGGAGGTGGGATTTTAAATTTTGCATACTTTTTGAGTTCTTCTATTGCACACTTCTGCAGCAATTAAATGAAACCAAGCGTGGACTGTTTTGGAGCGTTGAAATCTACAACACCAGAGGCGTGAACCTCAAACAAATTTAAATATTTTATAATAATAATGTCCTTTTTTTTTTTTTTAACCATTTTTGCTCATTGGTGGTTTTTGTCTTGGAACTCTGCAATGCGGGTCTTATTTGCCTCTTTCTTATTGTGAACTCTGACAATAACTGAGGCAAGTGAGGCCAGCATCTCTTTGGACGACGATGTGTGTCTTTTATGACATGTTGGATGAGTCATTGCTGAGTTCCTGGGGTAATTTTGGTGGGAAGGCTCACCACTGTTCCATGTTTCGCAATTTGTGGATAAAGGCTCACACTGTGGTTCGCTAGAGTCCCGAAACTTTAGTAATTACTCTGTAACCCTTTCGAGACGGACAGATCTCGATTATTTCTGTTATGTGTTCCTGAATTTCTCTGGATCTCAACATGATGTCTAGTATTTCAGGGCCTTTGTTGTACTTCACTTTACCATGCAGGTCCTATTTGAGTAATGTCTTGATGAGAAGAAGCAGTAATCAGACCTGGTGTCCACATGCAGAGATATTTTTTTTTTGGAGAAAAATAAATAAATATATTTCTGAATTACATTTTTTTTTTTTACAGAAAGCTTTTAAATCCGTGGCTACATTGCTCGTTTGCTAGGTCTCTTAGCTGTTGCTCTAAATACTTATTTTAACAACCTCAAAAGTAACTCATACCATCATAAATTCACAATGCATCCCGAATTTCTTTATATTTCTCAACTTCAGAAAAAGAAATTAATGCAATTACTATAAAACACAAGCCTGAGCACAACTGAAAATGACAATTTGTAATAATGATCCAATAAACCATTTAAAAGATACGTGTTTAAAATGATCTCAAATGTTCACAATGTGCCTGTTGCATTTTTTTAAAACAAAAATTCTATTAATCTTTTATAGGATAAAGTTAACAAAGGTGCAATAACCATTTTACTATCAATGCTTTATGCTTGTTTGCATATTATAGCCACAGGCAGGATTGCGTTTTACTCACATAAAATTACATATCATTCCCTGTCCTCCTTTACATAGGCAAAACAATATGCATTATGGGTGCTTTTAATAGTGGTCGCAACAGATTCAGAACCTTTTTTGCATTCAATGGGAAATATTTTGACACGAGCCATTTTTCTGTACCCCCATCATCTTGTATTGTACATTCAATCAGGCTGTACAAGGATTAAAGCTTATCTGTAGCAGTGTTTACCATATGCTGTGACAAAAACCTCATGTCCCGCTTATCAGAAGGTTACGCTGCCGATGAGACACTTTGTTGCCTGTTAATAACGATGATAAATGTTTTTTTTAAAAAGCTGTCAAGTGTTCACAAGTATGGAGAGAATCTTGACTAGAATGATACAAAATTAATCCAATCATTGAACGGAAAAGGATTGCAGGTTTTTGTTCAGATACTAGCTCAAAAAATTCGACATTCCTTTGTCTGATGAGCTAAAAATCTATTTAGTTTGAAAGAAACGCATGCTATGATGGCGCTGCATGTGTTACACGTCTGCTCAATTAGAAAATAGTGCAGTGGCCACAATTTATAATCGATAGTTTCAACATGTGGAATTAATAAATGGGAATTTCTTCAGATCGATGCAGCCATACCTCCCTGTGTCAGCTAATTTTCACAACCCAAGCTGTTTGTAGTAATAGAGGAAGTGACTGGACGCACACTGTGTAGTATGTTTGGATCAGAAGAAAAGGTCCGTCCCTAGGGGCGTTGTCTCCGGTCCCGTTAATAAATTCATCTTTCCGGCTGTCCCCATGGGAGCAACCCAGAGAGAGAGAGAAGGAGAGGGAGAGAAAGACATCGACTTTTCATTAAGGAGATCACTGCATTGGAAATTGAATTTATTTTGGACTTAAGAACATAACAGAGCTAGTTGCTAGTCAGCCTGAGGGGCCACGGAGGAATGCCGATACACAGAAAAGCGAATGTTTTGCTTGACTAATAACACTCCTTTCCCCCCTGCAGTGAAATACATACGAGGTGTCAAAAAGCAACGTGAAAATTAAAGACTGCTAGCGCTATTTGCAAATCGCATCGGCCGCCGAATGCTACAGTTGTTTCTTCCAGTGTGCCTAATGCTGTTTACCTAGTTGAAATGGTGATTGCAGCCTTGGGCACACAGCCTCACAAATAAAGAGTGCAGCGTCTGAATACGTTAAAACTTGTCGGCACCCATGTAGTCTTTGCTGGATCACAGCCTCGGGATTGTTGCAATGCCAACTGTTAGAAGGAGAAATATGGTGTTTTGTTTTTAAAATAGGATATTTTAGTTTTATTCAGCTCATGATATTTAATATTCACAAGATATTATGTCCTCCCCCCCCCTGCTCAGTTCATAAATATTAATGGTATTGTTTGGATTTATGGTATCTTTTGGATTAAGGCTCAATTCTTAACTCCTTCCTGGTAAAGTACGTTTTAGTTGTTCACCTTGGAACATTCGGTTTGCCCCAGTCGTTGAGTATAGCAGACAGATAGAGCTGTCTGCAACTTGAAAAGAGGTTTTTCAGGGGTGAGGGTTGGAATGAACCGGCTCCAAATACACTTGCAAAGGTAATTGTGAGAGAAATTACTTCATAATGTAATAAGTATTATATTAAAAAAAAAGTCTACTTTTATGTCTTTTTATTGCATTGTTTTTTGATTCCTCGTCAAGTCCTTAAAACAATCAAAAAATAAGGAAAATCTGCTGTTCATTCTCCATTAATAAGAGACTCCGGATCAGTAAGATCAACAAGATAAAAATGTGTAAAAGTCACATATTGTTCAACAATAGAATACTTAATCATTTTTTATTGCACCGTGATTTGATTTAAAATGATTCTTGGTCTTGTTTGCAAAAGCTGACTTGAGGGACAACGACTTCTGATCTAACAAAAACAGACCAGCATTGCTTCCCCTGTCACGGCAATAAAGGGATCACAGAAATGCACTTAAACATTTGGAGGCACCAACATTTAGGGCACTTGGCAAAAAATTACTTGCATCGTTATTGCACATTTGACCTTATTGTATAGTATCCAATTCTTTATTTTTTTACTGTTTAACTGTAACTTCTTACTGATACACCTGGATGTTAAAAAAATGTATTCCTATTCAGACTGGCAGCACTTCCATGTTGGAATGAATGATGAACTTTGGGCTTCCTGAAGGGTCGTCCCATAAAGTCTTAACCACTTCTCGTCCAGACTTCAAAGGTTTATGGGGGCAGGATGGGTGAACGTAGGAACGACACTTTGACATGACGGTTTTGCCCATCACTCAAGAAAAGTCAGAATGTCCTATGAAACAGATTATGTTGTTAAGACGGTATATAATCATCCTCTCACAATTGAGTTTAGTGTTATTTATAGACCATTGAATTAACAACGGTTCAGCGAAAATCAAGGGGTCGCTCTCCAGCACCGCAACCTTCCACCTAAGCTTTTCCACTTGCTGTAAATTTCATCAAGGTGAGCTAAAGTGTTTACCCCATTAATTTATTTCTGCTAAAGCTAAGAGCGCTGACCCATAAAATGAGCTAAGATAATACTGACCTTAACATGGTCTTCTGCACATGGAGGTAATTGCTAAGGCTCCAGATCAATCAATATTGACTTGGCCATTTTTCCTCCCTGCCTTTTCCTCTCTCACACCTACCGACGGTGGAGCTGAATGTGGAAAATTGGCTTCAGACGGATGGAGAACACATCCCTGATAGTTTAACCTTTATCTCGCCAACATGTTCACTTATCTGTACAATTATAGATTTTGCCAGTCAAGCTGTTTCACACAAAAATCTGTTGAGTGTTAAAAGACGCAGGGGGACTACAGGCTAGGCTAATTGTGAACTGTGTGTGTCAGCTGAATTTTAGCCAGAAAAACTGATATCACCATACAATTTACAGACAGACACAGTCATGAGGTTCGCATCCTTTGGCATATGCCATAATGGGATTGACATAAAAAAATAAATAAAAATAAAAAAGATACTTGGGCAACAAATCAATGAGAAAACAAGCATGAAGACACGGTTGCAAAACTTGCACACACAACCACACACTCCCCGCCGCTGCAATCTCTGAACACTTGAAGGCATTTGATTCCTTTTTTAATTTTTCCCAGGCAGGGACACAGACTTTAGCAGGCATTTCCATCTCGACTTGATAAATCTCACAATCTTCTCCTCCTCGCCACACTGCAGTAATTTATTTTCTATCTCTCAGAGCTATATTTTCCAGCTAATATGTCATTTTTCTCCCCTACAACCTGACAACGGATGCCATAAGGGATGATAAGAGTTGTGAAACCTTTGCACTCTCCAAACAGAACGTACCTTTGGGGCTTCCTTTCCCTGCTGTTTCTGTAAAGAAATGCGGATTCCACAGGCGCTCGAACTAGATTTCACACAATTTGGGAACAATTAACTTTGCCTGATAGTTTTGTTTACTCGATTTGGAGGAAAAATGCGTTTAACAACCTGCGTCTGATGAAAGCAACACAAAATTTCAGTAAATTAGAATACCATTGAAAAGTGCATTTATTTATTTGATCCAATTCAAAATGTGGAACCCATGTATTATACAGATTTATTACACACGTAACGATAAAGAGTTATTTTCTTTTAATTTTGATTATGAATATCATGATTATGGTGTACAGACCAGGTGATGACCCAAATCCATTTTGTAGGAAACAAGAATAACACATAGGAGTAAAGAAGAAAAAAAAAAAGTGATATCAAAACATATTTACTGTTTAATTTTCAAAAGAAACAGATCCCTGAATTAGTCACTTAGATCGGTTTTCATACCCAGATGAACTACGGTTCTGGATCACAAGAAGCAAATTAAAGGTAAACGCAATTTCACAGAAACTATGATCTCACTGATTTACAAAGCCAGCTTGTACAAAAACCAATTTGTGCTCCGTGAGTGACGGGAAAGCAGTACCCTTCTGGCTATTCAACTCGCCCTTAATTTAAATTCGATAAGATTTCTTTTGGAGACATTGTCAGGCTGATGTAAATTTCGGAGGCAGAACGAGCGCACCGCTGGCTTAACTTTGATGAGGTGCTAATATCTAATATCAAAAAGCAGATAAAACTCTTATTAGCCCCACTGGTCTTGCTGGAGTGGAAACTTATTACAAAGAGGAGATGAGATGAAAGGAGATGAAGTAATAAGAGCGCCGGGGGCTTTGTTACATGTCCTTAAGCTCTCTGATGGGGTCAATTTAATTTTGGGACCTAAACGCCGAGGGTTTACACATGCAGACAAGCCGACATTGTCTGAGAGATCTAATTTGAACTCTCATGCTGTGCAGACAGCAACATCTGGGGGATTACAGTGTCTCGAGCCAGAGGGAGTTTGATAATCGCATGTCATTTTTGGAGTTATGTGACCCTGCCAGCTTTGGCTGTTTCCGAAGGTCTTTCAATTCCATCAAATGTTTGCGAGATAAGTTGGCTGTATTCATTTCAAGAACTGTTTTTTTTTTTGTTTTTTTGTTTTTTTTTAATGAGGATGGACAGCAGTGACTGTCTTTGTCTCGTACGATTAATTTACGAGTTATGATGAAAAGACAGGAACTCTAATGGCAGAAGCATGAAAAACAGAGTACTACCTTTTTTAAAAAAAATGTGAACACTTAAACAAGTAGGAAAAAAAAAAGGTTCACGTTCTGATTAGAGTAAAATTACATTCAGTTATATAAGATATGAGCAAGAGATCTTAAACTTGATTTAAGGGGATGGACTTTTATAAGCAATATGTCAGTTAATTACTACCAGTTTGTGCTTCCATAAACAAACAATATAAAAATATGGTTTACAGTAATCTGTTCTGAAAAATACAGGCTACAAGTTTGGTTTAAAGTAGTCTTACTTTCTGTTTTAATTAAAAAGCCAAAAAGGATTTTTCCACCAAACCACTTCTATAGTTTAAAGAACATTAATGTGATGCCTCAGAAAGTACCAAAGGAACCAAAGAAAGTAAGTAAGTCAGTAAGTAGTGATGCAAATTCAGGCATACAGCATCCCAACAGATGCAAAAAAAAGCATGGAGCAGAGAATAATGAGTGGTGCCCATTTCCCACCTGTTGCTGTGCACTGCTGCTCAGCTGGCAGGAAGAAGCTGCTAGACTTTCCAATCAAAACAAAAAAAAAGATAAATGCAGTTCATTTTTTTCAGGATGCTTTGGAAGCTATAAAGGGGCACAACCCATTACTTTAATAAAGGTAACTTCATTTTAAAACTACAACTGGCAAACTCTAAAAATATGATAAATAATGCACATGAAGCACTTAAAGGAAATAATTAACTCCAAGGGTTCAAATTTGTTCAGCTAACTGATAACCAAAAAAAGCTAAGAACATTGTTAGAACATCTTCATAAAAGTATTTTTTTTTATATATTTATTTGTTGTTGCTGTTTTGTTGTTGTTTTGTTTAAGCCAAAAAATACACTCCAGGTTGCTACATTCAGCAAATACAGGTGAAATTATTAGATTTTTTTTTTTTTTTTTTTAACACAGTAGAGTTCTGCTCCAATTTCAGAACAACCTCACAAAACATTTGACAAGCG
This sequence comes from Poecilia formosa, assembly GCF_000485575.1. NCBI lineage: Eukaryota > Metazoa > Chordata > Actinopteri > Cyprinodontiformes > Poeciliidae > Poecilia > Poecilia formosa. The sequence continues at coordinate 154,058 of NW_006800096.1, forward strand.
CATTAAACCAAGATGAGCCAGGAACCCTTGCGGGGGGATTCAAACTCAGGTCACTGTGTCTGTTGGGAACTTTTTTTTTTTTTTCCCAACCACTAGGCTTCGCAGCTGTAGGGATGGAGGGCACTTCTTGTTTAAAGGTCTGAGATGGGCCTGATCATGTGAAAAGGTTGTCCGATTGGCTGCAACTAATTCCCATTTCATAAGGTACCTCATTTAATAACAACTTAATACAGATGGAATGAGAAAAAGGGTTAGATGTAAACCTGGGGGTTTCCAGTTCATCATGTCAAAATAACTTTGTTGAATATCCTCCTTAGTCACTGGTTTTATATATCTAAATGCAAATGCAGCCTTACATGTACAGTAGTGAAGTAAAAACAAACAAATATAAAGACCTGGGTTTGCTGAAAGCACACAGTAAGCACAGCATTTGTACATCACCGATCGATGCTCTGGACCAAGAGAAATGAGCTTTTGGCTCTGTGGGTGAGGGACAGCGTCAATATAAAACATCCACTCTAAAAAACAAAGTCGGAAAACACCTTCACTTTGTGCACTGTGTCCCATTGATTTCTCTTCAGCTCCACAGCGATTCTGCAGCATTTAGACATTTAACTCCCTTTCAAGGAAAGTCATTACACGGTGGAGCGTTTAATTAAGCAGCCGCAGCGGTGCAATCTGAATGATTCACTGTCTAAATGTGGATCAACTTAGCATATTTGTGCCTCTGCAGTCCTTAGAGCCGATTCTTAGATGGGGGATTTATGGCAAAAATGCCGCCCTCTTTTAGCTTTCGGCATTTTTAACATTTAGCAGCACACGCTCTATGTACTGTAAGAGTTAATTAAGAATCTGCAAAGATCTGGAGTAGAAGACGCAAGGTGTTCACAGTTGACCTGTTTCCAGAGGGAAGCGAACCTAGATTTTAGGGGCATGGCCGCAGCTGTGTCTGAGGATGCTGTGAGGAGATGTCCTCTCCTCCTTATCCCTCTGTGAACAGGGGCCACGGTTTAATACGTGTGGACGAAGCTTGTGTGCACTTGGATAGACTTTTCCCAAAGGAGATGAGCTTTAGTGACATTAAAATTCAGCTTGACGTAGCTTCTCTAATGAACTTCAGCTACGACATTTTAAAGGTGCTACCTTGTCACACTTTATCAGCCCTTTTAAACTCAATGCCTACCACAGAGTAGGCCCTTTAAGGAATGTCCTTAAAGGGCCGGTTGTGCCACAAGGTATTGATAAAACCAATTAAAACTGTGAAAATATTGATAAATAGCTGTTCCTCTGGGATTTTGTGATCGTTTAAGTTTGTTTTGTTTTTTTTAATCAAAATGACAGATTTTGTGGTGAACATTTAGAAATGCGTGTTAGGAATTTTTATTACTCCATCACTCGCAGTATCAGTTACGAATTCAATGTTTTTGACCAATTTTGAGAAAATTTGCAGTAAAATCAGAAAATAATTTGGAAATTTGTTGATTTTGTGTGAATTTTGCAGATTTGTGAAAAACAGGAAGGACTTATTGATGTAATTTGGAGACTAGAGGGGCACATAAAAAGCTACGACGGGCCATATTTGGCCCCCGGGCCTCGAGTTTGACACCTGTGTAATATTCTAATATTAAATGGCATATTTACATTAGCTGCAAGCAAGGAATCTTCATTATTAACACAGATAGAAGCTTTAAAGCATCAGAGTGTGTGTGTGTGTGTAATTAATCTATACAATATGTTTCACTTACTGATGCATATAAACTTTCTCTTAACATTCCAGTTTTTTCAATTTGACTGTATCTGATGTGTGGACACTAGAGATGTACTGAGCAATCGTCCAGTGACAAGAATTGGAGGACTTTTCCCTGACCAGAGATCAGCTGTCAACGGTGAATGCACAATACCAAACTTAAACCTTAACACTCCTATAATTCTTAAAACACTCTTCGGTGTGGAAGTTGCCTCAGAGGAGAGAATGCTTTTACCTGTCATTTATTTCTCTGTGATATGTTGAATCAGCGTTTTATTTGGACTGCAAGACGGCGCGAGAGAGCAAGACCTTCAGTCGATACTAGGAAGACTGAACGGCGTAAAGTTACACTGTTTATCAACCCCATGTCAGCCTCCGTATTACAGGAAATGTATCAGAAACATTAAATTAAGGTGAACATCTACACTCTCAAATAAAGTGGACTGCTGTCGCATATTAATGATCAACGTGTTTAGCAACTCCGAACGGCCTCAGCCTGATGCAACTTACTTCAATACTCCCAGCAAAATGTTTCCAACATATTTGTTCAATGTTTGGAGAGCGATGTTGAGAGGCAAACAGAAAGCAAGATTAGTTGAAACAAAGCCAGCAAGAAACGGGTCGAAGACAGCAGAGAACACAACAAACTCCCCCGACAGTTTTAAATTCATAGAGAATATTTTAATCCTGTGCAATTTTAGCATGTTTTATTCAGACAAACAAACCTTGTCTTACAATGAAACTTGAAGGCATTTCCATTAAAAAATAAAAATAAAAATAATAAAACTGTTTCAAAAACTTGAACTCTGACATTCAAAACTCAGACTACATGTGTTAATCAAAGTCAAAACTTAATCCAGGCCTGATAAGACGCTCCATTTAACAAGCTCGTCTTTAGCGGGGGGGCCCGATCAGGTGAAATGAAGAGGAACTGATTGCTTGTGGTGATTGTGCTGATTGCATTTTAAATTTAAAAACTTTTTTTCTCCCCCCCTCGAGCGTGCGGTCCCAAACAGCCGTGGCTCACAATGAAATCCCGATGAAATGCCACCATCTCTAAATCTCAGCACACTGTCACATCTGGTAATTTGTCTATTTATTGATAAGTGAAGGCACGGCGCAATGTATTCATTTAAATATCGCAAAAAAAAAAAGTGGCAGCAGAGACTTGCTGTTTGCAGAACCTAATGCTTCTTTTTTTTTTTTACTTTCACTGGTGAAAGTTATGAAAGTTCTACTAAAACAGAATTATGCCAGACAGATAAATAAAGCAAAAAAAAAATACTGATTGTGTTGCATTGTGTAATCAGTGAAAAGCAATTTTCACACTATGCTGTTTGTATATTGCCTGAGCAGCACTGTTCATCAACAAAATCCTGATTTTGCAGGGACAAAGAGTTTAGCATTTCTGACTCTGAGTGCAGCCAGATTTCAAAATGACTAGGATCTACAACGCAATCCCCCCTCCAGTCAAAGCATGGGCGATTGTGCAACAAATGTCACACAGATGACATTTGGAAATATTAAACTAGACCAGCAGGCACTGAATTAAGTATTTCTCAGTAAAAAAGGTTGTTTTTTGGGGGTTGGGGGTCATATCTTTAGGCTGCGCTGAGGGAGGCGGATCATGTGGAGTTTTTCCACAGTAGCTGACAGGTATTGTTTAAAAAAAAAAAAAAAGTAAGAACGAGAAAGAATGAAATAACGATAATATGGGTGAGACGCCAAGCCTGGCTGTTTTTATTTCGACACTGGACTGAGCCCAAGCCGAGTGGGCATTCAGAAACATCACGCTTACAGAATGAGTAACCGTGTGTTAAGGCAGGATCACACAGGGAGTGAGAGTAATCTGCGATATCAAGCCAATGTAAAAACCTATTTCAGATGCACAAATGCGAGACTCGCAAATCAGGCTCTCTGGTTTTGTTGCAGCCTGGTGGGTTTAATATTCAGGGACAGTTATCCATTTAAGACTGGAAAATCACTCTTTTAATGCGCTTCGTATTCATTTTAAACAACGTAGCATTCCGCAGAGGTTTAACACTCGAAACACAGTCGGTACCGAGCTTTCATACGGCTTCATAGCGACACGCACGCACAACGTCGTTCACATAACGGATTTCCCATCGTTTCGAAAAAGCTGCGTCTGGACAAAAGGAATCACGGAACACGATCCGAATGATTGTCTGTGTTTGTGTTTGAGATTACAATATGGCTAAACTATATCACCCCTAACAAGTCATCTGCCTGAAATGTGTGGCTGCCGTGAATCACTTGAGTGTGCGAAGCGCAGTAGTGTGCAACGAATTGTGCTGACAGGTCAATTTTGGTCAGTGAGTATAGCAAACGTTTCATATTTAACATCCTGCCAGCAGTCACTAATGAGCACCGACTGAGTAACTTGCAAACATTAAGCGTCTCCTTTTTTTTTTGCATTATTATTATTTTTAAATATGAGGTCCAAACATTTTCTGCAACATTCTATTTCAACCTGTAGATTAAATACTGGTTGAGTAAATGTTGGCTCTCTCCCTGTTTTTTTAAATTTGGCTTGATGAACACGAGCTGCTTTCATTCATGCCGTATGGATACATTTGACACAGACCTCCTTCAAACACTTAAAGCTTTCTGCCTATATATTTTTTTTTTCCATGGCATCTTTTCTTTTAGATTAATTTCTCACAAATTAATCAAACAACAGAACCCGCATGTGTTATATGAGCCACAAATCCTATTACAAAGAGAAAGAAAATAGCAGTGTCTTAACCCTTGAACAACTGCAATATGATTAGTCATCAATGAATTATTTAAATACTTAACAAATCAAAGACCTTTTATCATACACTACACCAGCTGAATATAATAATTTATATAAAAACTAAGTCTCAAACCCCTGAGGTCAATGGAGCTCTAAAATATTCAAAAAGTCAATTTCGTCTTCATTTACATGTCCTCTTTCTCCGCTAATGAGTAAATGAGTCTTAATATTCATTAGAGGATGGTACACACCTAAAAGATAAGCCACACAGACAGGAGGAAGGGAGGCCTACCTTGAGGTTGAAGGTGTGAAAGTCATGGAACATTCTCTCTCCCGAGACCTGTGACAGAGCGAGGGGATGAGACGTCAGTCATGATTAGGCCAAAGCGCAATTACAGACCAACTCCTCTGACAGTGATTGATCAATGAGGAACTCCTTTAATGAAGACAAGGACTCCAGGTCTTCCAGGAGCAAATTGGCAAAAGTGAGAGGTGGGGACGGTGTCCCAGACTGCTAAGGCGCTAAGAGGATCATCCTGTCTGCAGAGGAGCAGGGATTGATAGCGATACAGTATGCACAAGTGGCTGATTGACTTGCAACTGAAATGCGCCAGGGCTCTATTAAAAGTTGCATGATAGTTTTGTCCGTCACTGCCACACTTTTTCAGCACAACGCAGTTCAGGATTTCAAATGAAAAGTTTTTTTTCTAAATGTTCTTCAAATCCAAGATACACATGTGAGGTCAATCAGGAGCAAATACAGAGTTTGAAAACTTGCTTCGCGTTTGGCCTTTTTAAATGGGTAAGGCGACTGGGTTTTATTGCAATTTTCTTCAAAAAGTACAACAAGATCAATAAAGCAGGTGTAGATGAATAAATACAAGAACGCGTAATTAAATAAACCAACCCAACACAGTCAACCGGAAATTAATAACATGTATAAAACTCCCTCCACCAAATATACTAGCCCAAAATATATAGTAAACAGTTCATCAGGAAAAAGTTCATTTAAACAGTTACATAATTAATCACATCTATCCTTCAGTAATCCAACCTTGAATTTCAGGATATTATTTTAAGAAGTATATTTCTTTACAAAACTCCTAGATAGTATATACACTGCTCAAAAAAATAAAGGGAACACTCAAATAACACATCCTAGATCTGAATGAATGAAATATTCTCATTGAATACTTTGTTCTGTACAAAGTTGAATGTGCTGACAACAAAATCACACAAAAATCATCAATGGAAATCAAATTTATTAACCAATGGAGGCCTGGATTTGGAGCCACACACAAAATTCAAGTGAAATGTTCCCTTTATTTTTTTGAGCAGTATACATTCCTATATAATAAATTCATATATTACTTCAAGTTAAATGTCGAAGCATTTTTATTACTTCCTTTTTCCCTGGAGTATAAGTATAACGTGACAAAAATGTCCATTTCTTTATAACAGGAAAGAAAGGAGAGCATGCGATTCAAATAAGGCAAAAACATTTACACGAAAATACCTACTTGCACAAATTTGCCCTCGACAACAGGCAGAGAAATAACTAAAGAAAATACTGTTGAAGATTAGAGTAAACTCTGAGGCCACAAGCAAAAATAACAACAAAAAGTTGACAGACCATTATTTGCACAGATCAATTTCGCATGTAAACTGCTGAGGTTTGTTTTGCCAAAAATTAAATGAAGTGTTGTGAAATAAAAACAGCAACCGCCACCCACCCTCCTGCAACAACAACAACAACCACCTCTTGTTAACACATGTAGTGTAAAAACTAAAATATCCCCAGATAATGGAATATGTCTGTTTTTATACCTGCTCAGTATGTAGCAGTCAGCTTTCATAAAGATTGCTATATTCTCATCCCAATGGATATGGTCTTATTCAAACCAGGAAATTTCAGAAAGAAAAAAAAAAGTTTCAGCATCGGTCAACTTAGATGGGAGGAAAGTTACAATTTGCCGACATACTATATAACACACAGATGTTCCTCTGCTGTCAAATTTATGAAAATGTTTGGTGCATATTGAACAAACAGCTGGCAAATAACACTGTTTTCATAATATGTTGTGCAGATGCTCCGTCTGAGCCGAGGAAGTTTTTCTGAAATTGGCATGCTACTTTTGGTTTATGTTCTTTGTATTTGAACAAAGAAAATAACGGACTGCACACAGCAACGTTACCGTACTCGGATAGTCTGGTGACCGCTTGGGAAGAAAAAAAGAAATGGCAAAGCAAAATGACCTTCTGGGCAGCAATCTTGATCGAAATGAGCATCAATAAGAGGAGAAGAGAGACGGCAGCTTGAAAGAGCTGGAGGAGTTTAATGGGCCAGTCAAAAAGCTGAAAAGTGTCGACGTCGTTAAGAGAGCTCCAAAAAAGAACAAGATTGAAGCAATTGCTTCAAAACAGTTTGGTGTTACATTAAGTGCAAGGTTTTAGTCGTGCAGTCGGTGTTGTATACAACTAAGTAATATATTTCAGCATAAGATTCTATGTAAAATCAATACAATAGGTGTTGTTTTGGATGTACAACAGGGATCAGGGTGAAAGCTGTTCCCAGATACTGATCCTCTGTGCTACTCTGACGCTGTTTGCAAGAAGAAGAAGAAAAAAACTGTGAGCACAAGAGGCCTTTAAACATGACTGCCTGTCTGAGTTGGACTGTCACAGCCTCATTGTTAAAGCACCAGAGACCAACGAAATCAGGCCCTAGAGGCAGAAGCTTCATATGCCACGGCGTTTATTTTTTATTTCCCCCCCCGACCCCCCGACAAAAAATCTGGGCTGCCTTACGGTTTGACCTAACAGAAGGAGGGACACATTTGCTTTCTGCTCGATTCAAGAAGCGCACGCGGGGCGAGGGCAGCACTTGCCAAAAACAGCCTTCCCTTCGAGCGAAGCATCTGACCGGTGCTCCAACTTTTTCCCTTTGCAAAACTTCGCAGTCAAAAGACACATGCAAATGACTAATTAATTTATCTTGTTTAATGTTTATTTTTGTAGTTTGACAATTGTGTTTTTGTTAATGTAACTCCTTTTTTAAAGGAGTTACATTAACTCCTTTAAAGTTAGTCATAAAGAAAGAAAAAGTCATAAAGAAAGAAAAAATAAGACTGACATGTCCCTATTGTGAATGGGCCCTTTGTGGCCGGGATTGCATTGAATATAATTCTATTCATATGTGAAACACTTTTAAACTCCACCGCCTTGTAGGAGATAAACAAGTCAAGTTTGACCTATAAACAGACAAAAAAAAAAAAATCACTTTTTTTAAAGATTTTTTTGGCCTTTATTTGATAGTTAATTGACAGGAAAGTGGGTAATGAGAGAAGGGGGAAGACATGCAGCAAGGGTCGCCAAGGCCGGGAATCAAACCTGCGACAGCTGTGTGAAGGACTAGGGCCTCCATATGTGGGTTGTGCTTAACCCCTCCGCCACCACAGCACCCCCAAAATGTTCACATTTTATTTAAATGATACTCCAACCTGTGAACAATGTGCCTGGCGTGTGTGTCAAAAAGATAGTTGTGACTTTTTCGGACACAAGTATTCACAAGTATTTTACTTGTGGTTGGCAACACTCGTTTATTCATCAAGCCCGTTTGAGTGCCAACGCTGCGGCATTGCTTGATGGTCACCATTAAAATTATTATGTGCAAAACTCCACACTTAGTTTTGCTTTTGGTCTACTATTAAAACAAAAACAAAAAAACACAACAGCTTTCAAAAGTAATAAGAAGTCAGCTCAAATAACGAGGACTTCATTCCCAGCTGTTTCTTTAAACTTTGCCCATCAAAGAGATATGCGAGGGTCAGATAATCAGCACTGCGCCCACAAGCGCCATATGTAGCTGAAAATGTCATCTCCACGTCAGACTGTAAAAACTCTGTTTGTTATTGTAATGTTGCCATTTGGTTTTAATTCATACTCGAAATGATGTTTGTAATTCATGTTTGTGGTTCCGATTGTCAATACAAATCAGAGAGCGGCTTGTCAGGCCTGCGACTAATGATCACAAGTGCAGTTTGCCGTTTGTAACGGTGCAAATAAACCGAGTTGGTCGTATCAGAACGCTGTACTGCCGGGACGCTAAGATAAACAGAGTGATTTTCATAGCTATACCCTCTCTCTGTGTTGCAATGCTCAATAGAAATTCATAATGTAACAGAAGGAGGGTGAAATATTTACTGTAGAGACGTTTAAAGAAATAATTTTATGGCACCGAGCTGGCTCTCCGGCTGTGGGAAACAATAAAGCTGGGAACTGGACGGTATTTTCAGTAGCTGCATTCATCCCCAGCTCACTTTGAAGACAATTCACAGTCCACAAATTGTGTTCTCACACTGTCCGACCCGATGCTCGGATGCAACCTCACTGCTCGCATTGTAGGTGCATTGGATGGAGAATGTTTCGGCAACTGGTATTATATGATAAATCTAATTGGTTTGTATTAAATCATAATTATGACAGAATTGGTAATTGAATCCGAATCTGTGCATAAGATTGGCTTGAGTTGGTTGGAGTTTGATTATGTTGAGTACAGATTTCTATACAGTAGGGCACAAATTGGACCCGTTTTGAGTTGTGATTGGCAACAACATGAAGGGATTTGCGTAACTCTCTGGTGAGACGAACCTTCCGGTTATCCAAACTCAAGTCTCTCTAAGCGTCATCTACTGCAGGTGAGACTCGATACTCCACTTAAAGCAATCTCAAGATAGAAAGTTTAACACACTCACTCTGCAATGCCCCATACATTCCCATTTCTCTCCACAAGTAAGACATGTTGGCTTAAGAGGACTGGGGGGGAAGAATCGGTCTGTCTTTTGAACAAAGTGTTTGCTCCGTTTCTTTTAGTGACTTAACATTTGGCTCCTTTCTTCTGCTTATCTGAGCAGCAGCTGCTGTATCCACATTTTCCTGGCTTGCCATGCATGCTGGTTCCCATAGAAACTAAGTCCAGTCACCCAGCGGCAGCGAGGGTACAACATCTCTGTAAGTGTCTTTAAGTGGACGGATTATAATGGACTCGGCTGTGTGAGCAGTCTCTGAACATAATTGCAAGTGACCAGTACTAAGTGTGTTATGTGTTATGCAGGCAGGGGGCTGCTGTATTTAGATGTTATATTTAGATGTTCTCCACCAGGCGGACCTCGGGAACCCGAAACGCGAGCGTACAGGGACGGAGCAAAGGTGTGTGTTATGAGTGTGTGGCTCTAAAACGCATGATTTGTAAAAGAGAACGCTCAACACTGACAGTTAAAATTACATACATTACAGATCGCAGGCCGTTTCCTTGCATAATCATGGGCAGTTGGTTGTTTGCTACCCTGCAGTGGCACACATCACATAAATTGTCTTCAAACACTGAATGTACCCACTGCACTGAAAGCAACAGCTGAAGACTGGAGTGAGCTAGAGATGGCTTTAAGATAATTTGGCGCAGCGGCTTTGAAAACATTTGCTTACTTAAGGGTTACCTTTATCCAAAGAAGAAGAAAAAAGAAGAAGAAATCTTTTTTTTTTTTTTTTTATCGATTCTGGGGCAAATTTGTTTTTTTCTTTACTATTTATTCGGTCCTTACAACAAAGAATGGCTTTCCTGTCTCTGTCTTTCTGCTGATTTCTCTATACCTCTAAGTGAGCAGCGGGTTAAATTTAATGATTTGATGGGAACAGTGAAATGGGTCCTTGGGAGCCTCGAGAGCTGAAAAGAGCAACCATTTGGCCGTTGGACCTGCTTGCCTCAGCATTTACCGGACATACGTTTAAATGTTTGGCTTTCACCCGGAATGGCCAGAACGAATGACGCCTGAAGGGGGTTGGAGGGTGGGATTGATGCTGGATCTGGGGAATTGGATGGCCATTCATCACATTAATGAGTCACGTCACCTTATTTACAAAGAAATGCACACTACACCAACACACCCCTCCATCCTGCTACTGTCATGAACGCGGTATTTCGTTCATGCTGAGATTTACTGAGTAAAAACTTCGGTGTGAGATTAAATCAGGTAGCTCAGCCAGATTAACTGCTTTGTGCAAATACACAGTTAAACACCAGAAGTCCAAATTTGGACAGAGATGCAAAAGTGGGGCAATTTGGACTCTAAATGAGCTTTAGTTAATTGCGCACCGGTACGTTCAAGGTCCGAGACATCTCATTCATCACATGGGCAGCAGTTTATCAGACACAGTGCCTTCCTAAAGTATTCATACCTCTTGAACATTTTTATACTTTTCACACTGAAAATTAATTTTAAAATAGTTTGAGATATCATTTGATAAACAACAAACTACAAAGAAGATTATGTCTAAAACTGCTGGTATCCCTGTGAGATTTAGGTTTAAAAGTGTAAGGAGTATCAATTTTATTTTTATTTTTTTTTGGGGGGGGGGATTTCTGTTTTCAATTATATATATGGCATATTGAAAATTATGTATACCCTTACCAATAATGACTTTACAATGGACTTATTGACATAGTAGTGGCTCAGTATTCACAGATTTATATATTCCCAGATTTTTTGTGATAATTTCTCCAGCATGTTGATTTTTTGCAGTGCATATCTAAGTGAAATGCTACCTGACCAACTACTAGACAGCATTTGCAAGACAGCCATTCCTGGGTGGTGATTGGCTGTACTCCCAAGACGGAGATAAAAAAAAAAAAAAAAAAAGTTGTTAGCTTCTGTGTTAGTGAAAAAACATCTTTCACTATACATGTTAATGAAACATGTTTTTAAAAAATGCTAATAAAAGTATATTTGGTGTTTGAAAACTATGCATTTTCAGCATTATAATAAAGTAATTAATGTCATAACATTACTGGAACAATTTATGGTGAATTTATGCTGAAAAAATAACAAAAAATATACGTTTAAAATAATTTATTTTCCTTTTTATTTTTACTTGGAGAGACAACCACATTTATGATATAGAAAAACATTTCATGGCTGATGGAACATGATAGATCATGCAGCAATAGATCGCAAATCCAACTCAACTACCAAACATTTTGGCATCATTGACATTCCATACTAACTGCCTTTCATAGACAGAATCATTCTCTGCAGACTTGCAGAGAGGTTTATAGGCAATTTTGTTTGCCTGCAATTTGGGGGACGGGGGCGGCACAACTTGTTGATGCTGCACAAAAAAACACTGGATTTCTTTCCAACTTGGAACACACTTCTGTGATGTCACTGAAATTAGGCACCTCTACTGTCAGCTGCTTTGCATGCCAAGCAGAGTAAAAGCATGGAGGAAGACCATTTGTGTAGCACCGCATATTGAGCATATACTGTACTTGCAAAAGTTTACTTCACAAAATACCTGTTATTACATAATATTTAATAACTTAATTACATTACCTAAAAATAATCACCAGAGATGAGTGACATGCTTTTCATAGTCTCAGTATGATTCTCCAAAGCTTCCAGACATTGTTGAGTTGGCACAGATGCCGTTTCACAATTATGGAAGCAGAGAAGCAGGGATATCAAAACTGTACGACACATTTCTTTGTCAAGAAAACCCAAATGTGTAATAGTAGCGTTTCAGGAGTGAACAAATCTAAGAAGACGATATACACCGATAAGTCTTTGGACAGCGTGAAATAGATGAATCTTCAGTTATTTACCATTTTTTAATTGGAAATGTCTGTCACAGAGCGGCTCGGTCCTTTTCCAAGCTATTATCTGCCCTTGCCTTGATTACTTAAAGGTGTTTTATCAAGAGCACTGCGCTGGGTGTCAACTGCAGTTATTAAAGTTATTCCTGCTGCATTCTGGAGGTTTTAAAAATCCAGTAAACGCACAAAAGATCAGCTTGTTATGTGAAGCAATTTGAATTATATTTGTTCGGTATCTCACTGGTGAAATTTCATCGACAAAAAAATAAAAAAATTAAAAATTAAAGAATGTTGGATTACATTTTAAACTAAACTTGTTTTTGTCTCGACCTATTGTGATGCCAATTCCAAGAATCAGTTCATTCTTGTTCCTTTCATGTGAACAACCCATCAGGATTCAATCATAATTGCCTATTAAAGACATATCAAAAGTTTCTAGGTGACTTAAGATCACAACTTGTGGCTCTCATTCTTTCTGCACTGCTGTGTTTACGACATGAGTCAAATATGAGCTATGGGGACTGCAGGGGGCGACGCTAGTAAAACACCACCGACTCTGGAACTTGTTGGATTTAGATTATTCAGGTACTGTGGGCTTCAACACCCACCGAACCACATTGTGGGGTTGTTCACATTTTTATCTGAAGGAATAAAGAGGCAGTATTGTGTAAAATCGACTGTTTAAACAACAACTGGCCAATCTTTTGTTATTACTTTAAATATCAAAATTAAAACAAAATCAAAACAGTTTTTGACCACACAAAAAAACAAAAGAATAGCAGAAGGGTTATAAATTCTTATTCCCGTTATCGCTGTAAAATATCACACTGCTACATATTTGTTTGTGCCAGAGAAGAAAAAAAAAAAGTTTACTACTTAATAAGCACACTTAACAGCTGGGTGTGTTACTGGACCATCCCTCTCTGTAAACTACTGATGGAGTGAGGGATTCTACTTTGATGATAATTTGAGCCTCTCAAGACGAGGATATCTCACAAGGGGCGATTTTATTCCTTCACATGCCTCTCAGAACCTCATTCCCTCCCTCCAGAAACTTCATAACAAAGTTAGCCGTAATTGATGCAACTTGTCATGGTTCTGACAGTTTGACTGTGTCCCATGTTTTCACATGCACAGACAGCGCAGAGAGGAAACGAAGGCTTAGTATGCTTGCTCAAGGTCCTTGTAGAACACCCCCTCTCCTCCCTGCCCGCCGTCCCACATCTACCCCTCCATCCCACATCTCCCTGCACAATTAATTTTATCTTTGGGGTATTATCAAGAGAGAGCCTGGCAAAACAGCATGACAGAAAAACGGTCCAGAAGCCCAAGGCCCAGGGTGGGAATTAATCTGTTTGACAAGATCTCTCACAAACCATTTGTCTGGCTTTCCTTCTCTTGGATGTTGCTGCTACCCTTAATGCTTCAGAGAGTGCAGAATAGGGACGTCTCAAGCACAATACGGTGCGAAAACAATGAAAAACGTGGGCTTGGTAGCAGGAAAACATTACTTATGTCCTGGGAACGAATACTATAAGCGCAGATTGAGCAGGTGCTGGGCATTAGAGCAGTGTTTGCGGTTTGGTTGTTAAGTGAGCATTAGCATGGCTCAGATCAGCCATGAGGTCATAATAATGAATCCCATTAGGGATGCCTGGCACTGACATCATTTTCTCCAGCAGAATTCATTCCCCAAACGAAGCCTCTGAAAAAAACCGGTCAGCCTCGTTGGACTCCTACTTTCAAAACTATTGACACCGAGCAGACGTTTGATGCATTATCCGGGCCGCAGAAAATTAATCAAACTAATGATTGAATAATTATCTCAAGTGCAATTAATTAAACATGCCAATGAACTCATCTTGAACAGCTGTCCTAGCTGCAACACTTAATCACTTGTGAGAATTGCCAAACACAAACGGAGGACGCCGAGTGCATGCAATAATCTCTGCAAAGTGCATTGTTTACAAACAGTAATTAATATCACACCGTGTATTAGCGGGGTAAGTGACTGCGGTGCACTTCTGTAATTGGACCACAGAGACTCCTGCTCCAGACAACTCTCGTTAAGACAAGACGGAGCGCTGACAGGAAAAGGAACCACTTCAAAAGTCATACTTAGATTCACGTCGTCTTTCGGTGCTTTATGCTTCAAAAGAAATTCATTATTTAATAAAACGCAAGCACCAAGCTATGTCTGCCGGACACCAGCAGGCATTGTTGGTACTTGCATTCTGCATACCAGAAGGAATAGTTAATTTGGTACACATGGAGACCAGCAATGGGTATTTAAATGATTTCATTCACAGTCAAGGGACTTGTTAAAAGCCCCACAGCCACAACAGTGAGACTATGTGTGATGGATGTGTGTTAAACATTAATTACCAGCTCTGGATGAAGTTTGGAAGACCTAGCATTTGGGGCTTTCATGGTCATATCGCATAATTATTATTCATGTGGGTAAGTGCCGACGTCTCAATGGTCTAATGTTGGAAACCGAAGGACACCCTGTGTCTTCCCTTGTCAAAATGTAAAGAGTCTAACACCTGTGTCCTCGTGTTGCATGTATTGACATGATGTGGAGCTTGTTTCGCAATTTAAAGAACATTGCTTAGTGTAGCCGATTGATTTGCCCTTGAAATCTATTTGTCCAATCTATCACAGCACGTTTTGGAAAAATTTGAGTCCAACTCCCTTCATAAAACAGTTTGTTTTTCATTTAGCCTAGACTGAAACATTAAACGACTTTATGCAGGCGCACAAGAACCTCATTAAGAGCTATAAAGTCCTACCAACGCTGTGAAATATGTCTAGAAAGCGTTTGGTGACACTCACTTTATGTTTTGTTAGAGTATCCAGTAATTGGCTGATTTCTATACATAGGTAAACATTTTTGGGCCCTCGATGGCTCCAGGATTATTCTCCCAAGTGTCTGTGACTATACTTTTGTAATGTGGGGGGGAATCTGATACAATTCATAAAACTGAACTGGTGAAAAAGTATAATCTTTCCCTCTCGCCGAACAATAACTGTAAATACATCCAAGCAGGAACATGAAGTATGAAACAATGAGGCAAGTTTAAACTTTCACTGTCTGTGGAGCTTATGGCAGCCTCAGCGGGTCGTGGGAAATACGCAGTGCTTTACTGGCAACTTTCTTGGACAGGCAGGTACCCGGGAATGAAGACTGACAGTGAGTGGCACCAGCCGGAGGACACCTAAAAACTGAATGGCACAGAGACGCTCAAATGGTTATGGATAACTGATGGCTGCGATTCTGCAGATTTGCCGCTGAAGTTGATCATAATCAGCCACTGTGTTAAGAAACACATTATTGGGATTTCAGTAATTAGATGCACTCAATAAAGCTAACATAAAAGCAAACTGTTGCCATTAGAATATAAAACAACTGTGAAAAAATGCAAACGTAATAAAGAATAAGTAGCATACTCATCATGATTTTAATATCTTTCAGAGCACTGTACATTCCAATGGACACAGTACCTTTCAGGCACAAGTGAGACACAGTAATTAAAGTGAGCTCGGTGCAAACTGTGTGACTCACCATTTTATTTTTCTGCATAACCTCCTAAGAAATAAAGGCCAAAACAGCAAGGTGGGAGACGCACTGTGCAGCAATGTTGGTGTTGGATGAAAACTGTCATCTGCCGCTTAATTAACCTTCTGCATTTCGACTATGGGCAAGAAATGTCTGCTTGACTTGCAAATTTACGTTTATCCCATCTAGAAGCAATTAACAATAAAACTGTGTCAGTGCATGTTATGTAGAAATAAAAATTGACTGTATATACAATCACGCCAAAAAATATTTGACAACATAGTCAATGGGAAACTGAATACGCTACAATTCAATGACTTAAGCAGCGATAACATGACGTTATTAATTATCTGAATGACTTCAATCAATCACTCACTTTATTTGTATTCTTGTGTCAAGGAGTTTTAGCCCACCCCAACTTACAACATTTCTTTGACTGTTTTCACTGGGGCTTCCAATAAAAACCCTAATGAACCTTTAGATTGTTTTCAATCTAAAAGTTCTGGCACACTTGGATTCTACCGTGTTTTACCAATGTTGTTGTAGATTTGCTGGAGAAATTGTCTTGCATTCGACTCCATGAACCTTTGATGTCCAGATGAAATCATGCAAGTCAAAGCCCAGATCATCACTTCTCCACCACTGTGCTTGACGGGCTAATGAGGTATTTGAATTTCTCCAAACACTCCGGTGCATTATGACCTTTTCGGTCAGTTTGATGGACATTGTTCCATAACTCTTGGATGTTGCAAACCTATTTCATGTATATTGCTTATTCAGTTGCAAAACATGTCTACACCAAAATTGCCTATGAAGATGGAACAAGCTTGGGGTGAACAGTGCCGCATAGAGGTCAGATTGACCAAAAAGGCCAAACTGAAAGACGATGCTTGTCGTCACCAACGCCAACGAATTTTGAAAATAAGCTACTTTTAGTAGGAAAAATTCTTTTTGGCTTATCCAGTTTATTCCAGCACAAGAATACTATTAAAGTGCACATTTTGACTGGTTGAAAAGAAGAAACTAATCTTGTAGCATTTTGAAATCAAAAACAGCCATTCTCCCTTTGATCCCGTTATTGTTTGTCCCAGCACTGAGCCTCGCCGAAATCGATTTCCGTCCAGTGTAATTGGTGCCATGCTTGGCTCCACTAAATAAGCCGTTACACCAAAAGATGCATGGGCAAACTAAAACCACACTCACAAAAGAATGTTGAGCAATTACAGAGAAAACCCAAGGATCTGTGTGAGCAGAAGGCTGAGAGGCATTTTATATTAATGAGAATGGCTCACAATGAGCTGCAAAACTTTTACCCAACTGATTACCAGTCTTTTGTTTTAGGTTATTTTGTGCTCTGCATGGGACACAGTCTTAATCCTCTCATTAGCTATCAGTAGTCTTGTTTGCCCCTCTATTGAAATATAGTTAAGCCATAATTTATATCTTTAATGGCATGATTCTATTCTTTTTTTTTTGTCCACTCATAAATCAGAATACAGAAAGCATTGCTGTTTTTCCTCATTTATAAAGCACTGTGCATTTATAAAGCACAGTACTCTGAGTGGCATCAAAGTACTGTACAAAAAAAAAAAAGGATGGAATCAGCATATAAAAGTAGTAATAAAAGCAAACAGTGTGCAAAACAAGTAAGTGAAAATCATATGTACATGAAATGTAAAGGCCAAAGAAGCCTGGACCAGGGAACTTGTTAAAGTAGGTGGTTTAAATCCACATTTTTGATTATCTGAAAAATTGAAGCTGTAGAATGCAAAAATATACTACACAGCAAAAACAGAAGCGAAATGTAAAAGGGCAAATAGTTAACTCTATTAGTAACTTATGTGATTTCTGTGTTGCTATTTTAAATTAATCAGTATATTAAGGAGCTGCTAATGAATGTGACATCACACGAAGGCAAAGTTCTTCCAGCCACTCCAAAATAAGACAAGCGAACGAGCGTTGCAGAAAAGGCAGACGTACAATCTGCCTTCTTCCCAACCGCTCCGCGTCTACTTTGAGAGCAATAACTAAAACGTTTAAAGGCAACACAGTCACAGTCAAACAAGGTTGAGGAAGATTAATGAAGGTAAAACAACCTCCAAAGCTCACTGTAGAACTGCAGCAATGATAACTATCGAGGTATATACTGCGTACCGCTTCACCAGGAGTTCCAGTAATTGTGGATGAATCTGTAGTTGATGGCTGGAAGACTTCAAAAAAAAAAAAAAAATCCCTGTATTGCCTTCGCCTCCTAGAGGAAAAAGTCAAACCGTTTAATTTTTCTTTTAAACCTTGCACCCTGGAAAAATATTTAAATATTGTTATCAACTGTTTAACTCAATCTCATTACCACAAAAATGGGCTCCCCTGAGGAATGATCACTCGGTCAAACTCTGTAAAACCGCACACTCCTGTCCACTGTCCCACAGCTCTTTGTGTTTTTTTTTGTTAACAGTTTGAGGGTAAATATTAGGCTGGACCTACAGGCCTGTGAGCCATTGAAGCTTTTCCCCCTTCCCTCCCTCTTTTTGACCCTTTTTCTCTCCCCCTCCTCGTCTCCATTGTGTTATCACGTAGGTGCACGCAGACACACACACACACACACACACACACATTTATAGTTTGCTCTCTCTCCCTCTTCTCCTGAGTGTAAAAGTTGCAGCGGAGCCATCCATCCAAACCCACAGACCATGAAATTAGGTTAAGACGTAAAGCTGTGAGTGACACAGGTGTGGATACAAATGAGAACATCCGAATGAAGAAGTAGAGATCCAGGACGGCTGATACTGTGCTCGTCAAAGGCAGAATTCAGAATTACATCTCAAAGCCTTACCTTCATTTTATTTAGTGTCCCCCCCCCAACCCCCCCGCTCTGTAAACGTGCTTAGGCCAAGATATTAGCATAAATACTGGGAAGCTGTGTGTAAGGGTATTAGGAGTTCTGTCATATTCCAAATCTCATTTCTTTAAAAAATGGGAAACTTGTTCAGGTTTGTCTGCAATTCTGTTCTGTCCTTTTGCACACATTTAGATTTGTCTTCTCCGCTTTTCATCATTTCTCTTCATGGAGACGTGATTTAACTCAGGAAAAGTTCAACAACATCAGAGCCCCTCCCCCCCCCTCCTTTTTTTTTTATTACAATGTGTATTTGCTGTAGCAACTTGCGTGTGTGTGCACACTTTAAACGAAATTCTGCTAAACCTCAAAAAATGTTGGCTGTTGCATTTAATTAAGTTTTTCCTACAATACGTAAAGTAACTGTGGGGTACGTGAAAATCTAAAATGGATTTTATTTAACATAATGACAAATGATAAGTGAAGTCATTTTTTTGGCACTTTTTTAATCACTGAGGTAATGACCTTTCAGTGCTGCAGAGGAAAACCAAAAAAAAAAAAAGATTCCTAGTTGACCACAGTGAAGCAGTGAGCACTTTGTCCACTGGGCTGCCAGGAAAACATGAGATCATTCAAATATTAGTGGGAACAACAATTACATACTTTCTTCCAATCCGGCTTCACACGGCTCAGATTTCTGTTGTTACTTTAATTTCAAGAAAAAAATAAAATAAAAAATGCTTCAGTCGTGTATCCATCCACCAACCATCCATCTCTCCATTTTTCTCCTGATATCTGCCCACATATTTCTCCATCCATTCCTCCATGTTCCATCCAACCATCCCTCTGATCCATCCCACCATCAGTGCATACAACCATCCATTCATCTCTTCACTTTTTCATTTTCCCGCCTATTCACCGTTTCATTCATCCGTCCATCTGTACTGGACCACGAAGGACTGTATACAAGAAGAACTGACACAAACTGATTCAACAATGCGCTTCATTTGAACCCTTTGGTTCCAGCTGCAGGATCAGAAGGAGTTTCAGGAAGGAAACTGATATCATGGGTGTCCTTTAAACACTACGATTAGGAAAATACTTCTTCAGGGGGAGGCAACATTGGGTGAACAGCAAAATAAAAGCAAATATAACAACTTTGCAAACTATAAACGTCATACAGTTTACCGTTTCATATGTATCAAGCCCTGGTTAAAAAAAAACAAAAAACAAAACAAACAAAAAAAAAAACTAGAACTTCTGAAGGCTCACATTAACAGGAGCAATCGAAATGCTTTTACGCCATTCAATTCATCATCAAAACACGGTGTAAAAGGTCTGCAGCTGTTGAAGGCAGTCAAATCTGGAACTGGTCATGTACGAGCACTGTATTGACTATTGCTTTTTTTTTTTACTATAATAGGTATTGACCCCTGCATCGGCAAGGATCTGCTGATATCTGCAGTCCTTCAAACGCCGGCGCAAACCGTTTCTACCCCAATCACCAGAGGACCACGCCGACACAAGAGAATGCTGAACAGCTGAAAGCGGAATGAAGCAAATGCAGAGATTTTGTCTGATAGACGGCATGACAGAAGAATTTGCAAACTGATGATCGATTTCATCTTTAGGTGTTGTATTAAAATGACATGAATGTTAAGGGATAGCACTGGGACATCAATCAGGAAGCTGATATTAGCTTACATTAACAACAATGACCTATAGTTTAAGCCATCAGCAGACTTAGTTTAACCCTTTCGCATTCCTGATTGTAGAGACTTGCAAAAACCTTTGCATGCCTTGTGAACATTTTTACATTCTGTAATGTTACAACAACAAACTAATGTATTCGATTGGGATTTTATGTGATAGAGCAACGCAAATTATGTTTTTTGTCCTTTACTTATTCCTAAATAAAAACTGATGTGACCTATTGATTTCAGTAGTCATCCTGTGCATATTCACAGTTTTGTTGCATATTCACCTATTTGTGGATTCTTGTTCCACATGGTACTTCTAAAATATTTGAAAACAGAGCAAGGTTGGTCAACTGAAATACCTTGGTGCAATGCTACTGGACACACTGTTGGCTGTGGTTTGCAAAGCAGCCAATCCAAGAGCACTGATCGTTTTCCTTGGCTGTGCCCCCTACAGCGCAGCTGAGGAAGACCGTAAACGCTAACCTTCAGCAGTCGTGCTAAGATAGTTTAAACTGTTGAGTATTAATGCCTATTATCGTATATTTAGTGGCCCATTAAAATAGGGAGCCATTAGTATTTTAACAGAGGAGCTCTCAAGTATTTGCTGATTTTCGCTATTTGCGGCCGGTTGTGGTCGTAAACCGCTGGGAATACTGGGTGTCCACTGTAATTGGCAGATCGGGTCCACCTGTAAGTAATTTAATCTCATTATGAATCTCACTCTCCTGTTCAGGCCTCAGAGGTTTACTGGGGGGAAAGAAAAGCATAATGAAAACCAGGAAACAGCAGACAGATCATGGGTTGTGGCACCTCTCTAAAGTAAAACGCGGGGCAAGGAGACCATTATCCAGAGACTCAGCAAACAGAGCAGAGGCCTCTGGAAAGTCTCATTTAGCTTTAGAGATAGAGTTACAGTGGGAGAATCTATTAACAGGATAACTATTTATCGCGCACTCCACAAACCTGGCTGTTAGGAGAGGCATGGGATCTACACAAATGTAAATACCCAAAAGCATGCAAAGCATCCTGAGTTCGTCCTACAATGTCAAAAATATCCAAAAAAAAAAAAGGCTTCTTAGATTTTCATGAGCTTACAATCAAGTTCAAGAATGAACTTGACTGAATTAAGAATTAAATGATATTAGTATTGTATTATTTGATAAAAAAAATAAATAAATAAATAAATAAAATAAATAACCTGTGGATATGATGGTTCCTGAACAACCAGAGGTTTTTCTTCTTTTGTTTTTAAGTATCTTCCAGAGCATGAAGACCTTCATATTAATAGCTTGGTATAGCTTGGTATTATTCTCGACTCCACTTTATCTTTCAAAAATCATGATCAAATCTTCAAAACTTTAACTGGATAAGATTACATTTGACAGCTCGTATATACCTTGGATTGATTTTCACTCAGTGAAATTTTCTCCTGACTTTCTTGCATCACCACATGGTCATTCGTAGAGAGATCCGACCTTTAAGCAGCAGAATCACTGTTCAGGAAAGCTACCAACTCTTTTGATGAAGAGCCTTCACCATTTCATCATTGCACCATTTTAGAGTCAGGATTTTTGAACGTGTTTAGGAATGCATTTATTTTTAAATGCTCCTGTTCAAGACTTTGCATGGATTTGCTCCACCTCGGAGGAAAAGAGGTGGCATTTTTGCACAGTTTTAAGGTTGATCTTGAATGTTTTTCTGACACTTTCAACTTATGTGTACATTTTAAATGTTTTGTTTTGCATTGTGTTTCCTCCATCCTCCCATATGATCTGACTGTGTCCATCTGTTCGGGTGTTGTATGACTTTTTTTCCATTTCCTTTCTAATAGTCCATTAGCCTGCTGAAGACTTCAGACGGACACCTGCCCAAGTGGCCTAATCCAAGTAATTTACTGGTTTATAGCCATGTCTAGTAATGTTGAACTCTCATTTTGAACAAATACATCAAATCAAGGAAGTCATTGTTGAAATAAAAATGTAATAAGTTCCAAGTGGAAGAAAGTCCGCAGTTCAAATTGTACCTAGACTGAACAGTTTGACTTGTGCAAAATGCTTTGGTAGAAAACTAAGAACAAGCATCACTAATGTCCAAGTAAAACATAGCATTATGGTATGTTTTATGCTATGGCAGCATTATGCTATAAGCATTGTTTTCTTCTTTTCTTCAGCAGGGACAGGAAAGCTGAATATACCTGAAGATATTGTTCAAAGGAAAACCGGCAGAAGACTTGCAGCTGTAATTTCAATGAGAAGTTTCATATTGTATTAGTTCTGAACCAAATTCCACACACTACACTTTTTAGATGCTTATCTGTAGAAAAAATATATAAATATAAAAAACAAGCATCTTTCCCCTTTTCAAATTCTGAAGAATCTTGAGTTGATCCATTGTATTCAGCTCAAATAAATTACATTAAAGTTTGTGGCTGCAGAAATGCAAAAAAGTAACAGAAAAAGGCGCTGCGCGGTTTAATGGGAAATGCGAAAGAATGAAGTATCAAACTGGCCTATTTAATGTGCGATCCGAAGCTGTTTGCATGCACACCCACACGCACGCGCACACACACTCGCAGGACTCGGTTATAATAGATAATCACTTGTGCGACGCCCTGAAGGGTCAAGTGGTTTTCAGTGTGTGCAATGAAAAGTCCTGACGCCTGCTAATATTTCCTGATGCGTTCTTTCCGTCTGAATTGCAGATGCTGCCTCAGCTTTGCCTCCTATTGTCAGAGCTTTCCATTTGAATGTCAACACCATTATTACAGCAGGTGATGCAACGGCGGGCGTCTCTCCTCCTGTCCGTCTCTTACGCGTCTCCGTGCGTCTCTGTCAGCCGCTCCCCCTTTCCTCAGTTTTATTTAATAGCTATCATTACGCACCTGAAGAATGAAATCCATTTCAAAACCCAGTTCTCTTCCTCCCTTGCTCCTCTCGTTCTCTTCAAGCCCCGACACCCTCGCTCTTTTTCACTTTGACTAAGAAGGCTCCCGTCTTTTCCCTGCCCCCCCCCCTCCAATCCCCTCTCGCTCGCTGGTGTTTACAGCCGAATCCAGTTCGCAGTTTCTGACTTTTGGCTCGCTTTTGGTGGAAATAAACGGCCGCTGGAAGGTGACGGTGCATGTTATTACTGCTAAACACTGTTCATTACAGCTTTGACGGCTGAGGAGCGAGATTTAACCTTCCCTGGCCCCCGTCTACTGCAGAGTCTGCACACAAATAGGAGTCTTTCTAGCATCAAGATGTTGGAGCATGATGGAAGCTGAGAGGCCGTGTTCTCCTCTGGGGTTTTTTTCCCCTCTTCCTTCTGCTCGTCTGCCTCCTCATCCTCACTTTTAACTATACGATCAAGTGAGACTTGCTGCTGCGTCTTCCACAGGCTGTAGGCTCACCTCAAGATACACTGGTGTTGAGAGGCTCAGTGCAGACATAGAGGCTCTGGAAACAGGATGATTGACTATTGGAACAAAGATGATTAGAATAAAGAGACCAGCTAAATACTTTAGAGGAAATTAAATTGTAACCATATAGATTCGTAATAAGTCTTTAGCCCTGCACGGCAGCAATAAAAGCTTAATCAATCTCTGCGTCACATTCATCTCTGAAATTGATGCTCTTCTACAAGACACAGGCTTGTGCCGTTCATATATAACATTTCCGTCACTACGCGTTCCGTTTTAATTCGTAGGAATCTATTGCATTAGACTGTAAATAGTAAAGCTGGTGAGAATTACGGCTTTTCCTTTTTCTTTTTTTAGATTGAGAAAGAGTGGTGTCTAAGAGTACCCAGAATAATAATCAGGCTAACTATGTCTGGAATAGGTTGCTTTAAGTAGGAGTCGTATATATCCATTACGACCGTTTTTGTTTTTTTAATGGTGTTCATTATGTTATTTTAAGTCGGCAGAACCTTGGCAAACGCTTGTTAATGAAGGTGGAGTGGTCTGAATCGCCCAGAGACAAGAACACCCTCGTGATTTACCATAACAAGTGGCTTCATTTTCCAAGAAATGTTCTTTTGCTCCAGAGAGGTTCATAGTCATCTACTGAGCTTCTGAGAACATTCAGGAGTTCAGGGTTGTACCTTTTATACCAATGTATTCATCATTGGTATAAAACTTTCGATAAAATTGGGAAGTCAACTGATTAACCTAAAATAAAAAAATAAAAAATAAAAAATGATCAGAGCTTCAATAAATCACTCGTTTGAATTTGTGGCTAATTTTCTCTGACAAATTTATTTGACCACCTGCGGATTTTTCCGTTTGCTAACAAACGAAATGTCTCCACGTTTATGGTAGTTTCATTTTAGTCAGAGAAGGCAAAAAAAAAATATATATATATATATTCAACACTATGAAATAAATGCATTACATACGTTTATCTATCCATTTTCTACACCCGCTTGTCCTGTCAGGGTCACCTGCGAGAGGCGTACACCTTTAACAGGTCGCCCGTCCTACACACAGCAATACGGAGAGACAAGCTCCTTCCCATCACTCCGATTTCTAACTCCCTCTACATAGAATCCATCATATTCACATTAGGACATTAAAGAATGAATATTACTTCCAGTCAAAGGAAGCATGTTGGTAAAACTTAAAAGATTCCTTTAACATAAATCTGCTAAGAGAATGAATAGTATTGTTCTTCCATGTAAAAATTATTGGTTAGCATGTCATTTAGTGAATTATGTGTTTGATATGCCATTAAAGCATGACTTAGAACTTAGCCCTCTTGCCAAAGCCTCAAATCTACACCACTGTTCCCATCTGAACTGGGGACTCGTGAAATCTGCGTCTCTGTCCACAGCAAAGCCCCTCTCACATGTCCACGGGCTGAGAGAGCGCCATGCCAGAAAGAAGCCTGCGCTCCAAAACCTTCAAGCTGAACAGAAATTTCCAGCTGCCCAAAAGCAAGAACCAAATGCCTTCTGGTGAAAAGTTTGCTGGCCAAACGAGCCAAAGTTTGAGACGTGTTCAGAGGAGTCGAGGTAAGACTTTTAACTCGTTCATCATTCATTGCCAGAGAGCATTTATTTTGAACATATAAGCCAAAATGTAATTAATGGTCAACCATCAAAGGTCAACCAGGTCACTTCACATCATCAAAACCAAACAAAACGAAGCAGTACTAATGATTTGTGTAAGGATAAGAACAATGTGCCACAGGACAGTTATCCTCCCCCACTCCACAGCTGCGTGCCCTCAGACTTGGCACATGTTTTAATGCCAGATGCCGGTCCTAAATCAACCCCACTGACCATCCTAAGAAAGGACTAGCATTTGAAACATGGACATCCATGGTCACAAACACATGCTGCACCACACTGTTTTGCCTATGGTTGCAACTACAATGCTAGCGACGCAAGCAAAAATATTTTACTGCTCAAAGCAACACTGTCCAAGCACAAGAAGTTGGCTATTTTATAATACAGTAATACAAATGGAAACTTGGTGCTGCAACGGGGACAATGATCCCAAACTCACTTTTGAAATGATGGAAATGGATGGATTAAATTTTGAGAGAACAAAATGTATTTATGTTGCAATCTTTAGAAATCACATCAAACAATACTTGATTTATTTTTAATAACAAATCGAGCACAACACTGGTTCTGGGGTTAGTTCTCATGTTAGACCCTGAATTATTCAAAAGGTGTTCAATAAAGCCCCACCTAGAAAAAAATATATATATTGCTAAAATCATGATCAGATATGTATGAGTTAATAATTGCAGAAGGCTGTTTTACACTGCATGTTGATGCACAACGGTCAACTGGCAAGTTGTACTAATGTTCATACAACCCTGATGTATATAAAATATTCCCAATCTGAAAACAACACATTACCAGTATGTACAGAAACAATATCTGCAGAATTAAAAAGAACAAAAAATAAAATAAATAAATGCAGTTGTCTGGTCACGATTTAGTCATTAATCATAACCCTCTGTATGTATGCGAACAGGTCCATGTTAGAAACGTGTGGCATATGAGACTCATCGCTACCGAAGTATTAGATTCATTTTGGCACCGCTAAGCATTTTAATACGATTGTCACTAATATCATTCATATTGGCAAAATTTCCACTTGAGTGGCTGAATATTCTCATATCCGGTAAGCCTGGGAGCTGCTCTCTCTCTCTCTCTCCTCCAAAGGGTAATGGCAATATTGCACGTCTTTTGAGGTTATGCAAAGCACCTCAAATTTTCTCTCCCAACAGCTCTCCCTCAGAGCAGCCGTGGCAAATATAATTAAATGCCCGGCTAACGGTCTATCCTTCCTTTTCACAGACAACCTCGCGCGCGCACACAAACAAACATCACACGCAAGACCACCTCTCCCCGCCTCCGCCGTTTTCTGCCCGACTATCACTCAGCTGCAGCGCGCGAAGGAAAGAGAGGGCATTGATCTGCCAAAGTGAGCAGCCATTTCACACAGTGAGTCTATGCAGCACTCCTGTCCCTCAAAGGGAATTGCTCATTTCACCTGGCTGACTTGCCTATAGCAGAGCGGTTGGGAAGCCCCCACCGGGAACAGAGGGACAGGGTGGGAGTGCGGGGGCAGGAATCGCGGCCCTGGTCAGAGCTTGGCAGGTGGCAGATAAGAGCTCCTCGTGCCGCTCCTGTATGAACTCGCCACTGCCGCTGGAGCTCGGCTTCTCACACACACACACAAAAAAAACACGCGTGCGCACACGCACGCACGCAGCGTCTCCCCACAGATGTGAGGAACTAATAATAACTTAGGCATTCTGGGTGAGTCAGCCGTCTTTCCTCAGGCAAGGATAAAAGTAAAACATGGTGCCTTTATTGAGTCTGAATTCACTAACTGTGGAATTCCCAGAACAGAGCATTAACTCAGCCTGTGTTGCATTCACTGCCAGCACGCCATGTGTCCACAAGATCTAATATAGTCTCCAAAGCAGGTGCTGATAAACTAATAAACAGCCCAGTAAACTAGTTATATTCACATGGGCATCTTACTGTACGGGAAATGGGAGCTAAGGAGGGCTTTTCTTGTTGTTGTTGTTGGGACACCTTGGGATCTGTTCATGTAAATATGATTTAGATGTTACAAATTTAACAGAATCAACGTCCTCTTACTGTATATCAAGCTTTATCTCGCAGTAAGCAACATAATCAGACCTACAGATGTCTTTCTATTGTGGAAAACGGAAAGAAACATGGATATTTTGGAAATAGACAAAGTCAAATTGATCATATAAATAGCTTAAATTCTAAGAAAAAGGGTCGACTTTTACGTGCAGATGTCTGTTTCCGATTGGCTCAGTTGTACTTTTGAATGTCTAACATACTTAAAAAATATTTAATCAATAATAATTACTACAGTAATTATTATGTTGTGTAGGAGCATCACTTATTGTCAGTAATGATAAAGTATTGCGTTTTAATGTGTTTACTTTTTTTAAATTGCAGATCCACCCAATAAAGTAGAAGTTAAATTTCGTTATTTTCCAAAAGTGTAAATATATTCTAGATTTCAGAGTGATACACAAACCAGGAGTAAAATTTGCTGACTTTTTACGTTCATATGAATTTTCTAGAATAAGCTTCACAATATCCATGTTGATTGTAGCCACGCTTTTTTCCTTCCGCTCAATTTTACATTATTCTAACATGTTTTTAGAATAATAATGCTTTAATTTAACTTTCCTTTGCTACGCTTCCAAATGAGCCCAAAGCAACTTCTAATGACATTTCTTAACATACATTTCTCCCATAGCTTTGAGACAATAATTGCTACACAACCAAACAGGACCCTGAAAATAAATGCGTAAATAAAAGCGCCTGACCAACTGAAGCAACTACACTGCCTCTCTTCTGACCCCGATGTGCCCATCACTCTGGAAGAGGGTAAATCTAGATTAATCAGATCACATAACCTTCTTACGTCCAATTTTTATGCTCCCTTGTGATTTGAGGTCTTTTTTTCTGCCTAGCCTCGCTGATTAGTGTTTCCTTATGGTCGCACAGCCGTTTTCTCAATTTGATGTCACCAAGTGTTAAAGTGATCCCTGAATAAATCACTGAGGATTCTTTTCCAACCGCAATTCTTCCTCAAAGATAATGCTTCTTCACTATCCTTCCAATTTTTTAATAAAGCGTTGGACAGTTCTCAGCCCCAATGTTGGTAGTTTCTGCAATCTCGTTAGATGTTTCTGA
Source organism: Poecilia formosa (assembly GCF_000485575.1). NCBI lineage: Eukaryota > Metazoa > Chordata > Actinopteri > Cyprinodontiformes > Poeciliidae > Poecilia > Poecilia formosa. The sequence continues at coordinate 182,493 of NW_006800096.1, forward strand.
TCTACACCTTTGCCACGCTTGGTCTCAAACAGCCTTGCATCTTTTCCTCGACCGATGTGGAAAAGACGTAAAGCTGCTTAGGAAATAAGAAGCTACATGTTGCATCGGTTAAGATTAAATAACTTGCTGCCAGCTTGTTGTAGTTACTCCTACTGCAGTAACTATCCAGTAGGAGGATCATACCACTTCCCTTAGTTAAATTCATGTGGCCTCTTTTTGGCCAGACATTGTATTTTAACAATACTATATTCACTTTCTGAGCTAAGGCAAATCTTCACCATTGTAACTTAATGAATCCAATATATGCTTAGCAAAGTATATTAAAATAAATCTACCTATTTCAACATTTTGAGCATTTTTTTTTTCTTTTACATATTCACCATCACATTAGCTGAACTGGTTCAAGCCAGATCTAAGCGACATCTAAGTGAAGCCTCCAGCCTCTCAGTATCTCACAGAGTCGCCTTCCCCTCTCCAAGCCTCCCACCTCCCCATCCTTCATGTGTCCGAAACACATTCCATCCAGCCACTTCATTCCCCCACTTCATCCTTCACGTGTTCTCAAATTTATTTCCCCCTATCTCCCTCCGCTGGTCAACCCACTTCCCTCCCTCCATCTAGCCTATCTCTGCGCTGCTCTCCTTGCTCTGTGACAGTCTCATCACACTCTATCAATCAAGCTTTCTGAGGCCTGGGCGCGCGCCGCGGCACGCCTGCATCGCACAATCCCGGCCCGGTCCCATCAGTGCCAGTCAGTCTCCCTCACTGCCTCAGTCACTTTAAAAAAGGTTTAGGTTGCCAGATATAGCCTCCTCCTGCCACCCCCCTACTGACTCCCCCCCACACCCCCTCTGCCCCCCTTTACACAGCTGCAGGTCAGGGAGGGATCGAGCTCGAGTCGAGAGATTTGGCTCAGCTCTTGATTGGACATCACTTGACATATTCTCTGGGTTGTCTTGGCACTCGAGATGGGCAATTCCTCTTTATAACAAAGATGGATACTCGCAGACGAGATCAGCCTAAATCCTCGGCTGATGCTAATAGGAAGCAGCAGCGAGCACCCTCCAAAGAATGGCAGGAAACGTACACAAACGGATCAAAACAGCGAGTCGGGGTTATCCCTGGTCCTCACCTGGCTTCAGGCCTCATCCTGTGGTTGACATCTCAGGAAAGAGAACTGCATCAACAAGAAGAGACAAAGAGGAGCAGGGATTAAAGTCCTATTCAGGCTTCCTAAAAGAAAAATATATATATATATTAAAGACAGTGTAATCTTCAAAATTATTATTCTCTTGTCCTTCCCATTTTGAACAGGGGATAAAGAAATGCATTATTTTAATTTCCTGAGGAAACACTTTCTGCACTGTAGAATCTATTCAGAAATTAGAGAAATACCTAAATTGTATGTAATTATTGTGAATTAGTAGAGGTGCTAATAAGTGGTATAAAACACATCTGTCAGATGTTTTTTTTCTTCTCTTAACGTACAGAAATAAAACGTTGGATTTTTCCAGATGAGATAATGCTGCTCTGACGGTACAATTTACACATCAGGGAAGCCGATGAATGATGAGGACGTCCTGTTGGCCTATGCTTGAAAATAACTGAAAATACAATGTTCATTCAGTTTTGCACACTGAAGATAATTTGTGCATTAAAAGATGTTGTTCACTTAGTCGGGGCAGTTACGCTTGCGCTATAAAGTAAAGAGATGCAACAAGCAAAATAAACAGTATTTGGCCCCAATAGTGATTCCACAAGAATATTATTTACAATATTTGAATTTACTTAATTTGAAAGAACAAAGGAATCTTATCAACCCAGAATGACCTTCTCAAATTGTTTTCATTCTACTATTTTAGACAACTTTGATACCATAAAGTGGTCATATTGCAGAGACATCTACTATCTTACAAAAGGATTGATGCACATACACACCACTTCTCGTCATGTTTCAAACATGTATTTTAACTGTGATTTTATGTAAAGTAACAGAACAAAGTAACAGGACAAGAAACTTTTCCTTTCCTAAGTGAAAGAAAAAGTTCCTGGATAGTGTGTCAGTTTAAGTCAAGTCTTGCCATAGCTTTTCAATGACTAAACCATTTGAGATGTTCTTGTTCATCTGTGGGACCATCGCCCACCACACTGGACGAAGTTCAGTGTTTTAGTCCAACAGCGGCCTTCTTCTTCATACTTCCTCATGGCTCCTCAAAACTATCCACCCTGTTTTCAGGCTGAAAATCAGCTTCTGGAAGACTGTTTAACAGCATAAACAGTCTCCAAATCCTGACCAATCACGCAACAGCTAAGAATGCAGAAGGGAGGGCGAACAGTTTGCCAGAGGGCTTGTGAGAGGAAGAGGCGGACGACGCGAGGCTGGAAAAAAAAAATGATGTGATTTTCGTCATGCCGCTGTGACGACGAGAAACCGATTTCGGCACATCGGTCAAATCACACGGAGCCCCTTGGAGCTCATTTTTCCTTTCCGAGAGTTTCAGACAGAGAGAGCAAACAAAGTTTCACATTTAACCTGCTGACAATAATCGAAATACTTGGTTTTCCCTTTTTTTTCAGAATTTCTAAGTTTCTGGATTTCGTCTCTGTTTCAGTTTCGTTACTTAAACGTCAATAGCCTAAATATTCATGTAATTGGTAATAATTTAATTATTGATTCTGTTAAGGACTAGATACAATACAATGATTCAATTTCAGTCGAGGTGTTAATATTGTGGTTCTAAGAGCAGATATGTTTTTATTATGCATCCATCTTGTTACTTTCTATACGATATGCCACCAAAGCTTAATGATTAAGTAACGTAATTTACCCTTAAGACTGATTGATAGATTAGGGACTGAAGAAAACTATGTTTTATTAATGAGACCAATAAGATAATTGACGCATAAACATGAGTAAACTCATCTGTTGCTGCATGCAGTTCTCTACGATTTACAGCTCTTTAGTATTTCCCAGGTGAGGATCTTGAATGCAGCAGTCTAATACTTTCTGAAGTGATTCTGAGTGGGGGAGGAAGGCATTCTCTTGAAGAAGAACAGCTAATCAGACTAAGCTCTTCATTAAAACACTTTTTTTTTTGTCGGGAGAAAGTGACGGGTTTTAAAACTACACATTAGTTGATTCGTTGCCATTTCTCTTTAATATAATAACCTCATGTCCAATGATTTGTGTTATCACGTCAAAGTTCACCCACCAACATGAGTTTCTAACTCCATATCGTAGATGTTTCAAGATAATTGAACAAAGATTTGGTTTTGTTCTTTTTGAGGCTCTTCATACAACAAAATGTATTGTTGTTGCTCCCTAAGGCTAAGTCAGGTAATGGCCAGAGGGTCTCCACATTGACCAACAAGCTGTTTTAATATTTAAACCATCATCTTCGGCTCTCTAATATGTAAATGACTATAATTAACCGGGTAAGGATATGGGCTGCTTTCTGGCCCCTCCAGCCTGACCTCCCTTGTTTTGTTGAGTTCCTTACTATCACAGTGCTTTTGAATGTGGTCTGTCATGCTAATAAATTTGCAAATTAAATTGTGGAACGGAATAATAAGGCAGTAGTCGTTTCAATGCAGTAAGGAATACTCAATTAGGCTGGATTTGGCCTCCGTAATTATTACATTATATAGCAAAGATAAGTGTTCAATGGCAACAAACGCTTTGACGGACTCGGCCGGCCAAGGACGAAAATGCCAGGGACATAAGAGGGAAAAGGTGCAATGGAGAAAAAAAAAAAAAAAGAGAAGAAGGCAAGGAAGAAAGTGACAAGAAAGCTATCGCAAAGGGAGCCTCTGTCTGCAGCAGCCATATTTCATTACACAGCACCGAAGCTTAGGAGGCAATCAAGCATATTTAACCAAGCTCGTATTGTCCCTCCCTCCCTACACCCTCGCAGAAAACCAACAACCCCAACCCCACTCCAAGCAATTATTACTCCAGAGTTTTTTTTCTCTTCTTACTTTTTTTTTTTTTACTGTGCTTTGCCATGGAGAAAATGAACTGCAGTACTTATCAGCTCAATGCATACACAACTGACTGGGGTAGAGGACATGTAGGCATGCATACTGTATATGTGTGCAAGCATGGGCATGCTCTGATGCTTTCGTTTATGCTTTGGGGATGGGGGGGGGGACGCTGCATGAGCGTGAGCAGGGGGCGAGCTGACCACCGGTGAGCAATAGGTTACCTTTTTAGATCCCATTAGCTCTGTAACAT
>NW_006800096.1:187400-247976 GCF_000485575.1 Poecilia formosa
TTTTTTTACACAACGGGCTAAACCCAACACTGTTTGCAACCAAGCTTATTTTTCTCCAAACCAGTTAATAAGAAGGGATAACACAATCCTTTGTCAAACTGTCAAATTGGCCATTCGAACAGTGACTCAGGCATTAATGAGGCCTGCTATTCAGATGTTGAGTACATTACTTCAATTAATGAAGACGATAATCTGATGTGACATATTAAGGCAAACATTAGGATGTTAAGGATAAAGTTGGGACATTCAGTCTGTGTTTATCATGCAAAAAGTAAGTTCAGCATATAAATAATTAATAGTATTACTATTATTATTATTATTATTATTATTATGCCAAGACTAACATTTTAGGTATGAAACTGGCATATTATGAGCAAATTAACATCTGCAAATGGAGGCTAAAGAAAGGATGTTAATTAAATAGTTTTAGCACACCAAGACTAAAGCTAGCGTTAGGCTTCAATACATACATCAGTAAGCTATGCTAACCTCCGCATCCTAACGCTAAGAATGTTAGCTCAAGCACCAGAAATTCCCCAGATGTTTAACTTATGTTCTTTATGTAAACATTTGCTACTATTAAAAGAAATTGTTGTTTGGTCTGAGACGCTTAACGGTTTTTCGTGGGTAATTGTTGTTTTGTAGTAGGTACCGTAAATGTTAGGTGGACTGCTGCCATATAAGACTACAGTTAAAATATTCAGGTAGGCACTGAGCATGTAACACTAATGTTAGCAACATAAAGCTAACGCTAGCACAGTAGGACTAATCCTACTAACATTGTGTTCGAGTCATCATGCTAGGATGCTAGACAACTCAAAGAGCAGCATCACCAAGAGAGCTAAGATAAGGGTGGGAGCAGTGATGGAACAATTATTAGAAAGTATCGCTGCGTTCTTGTTGCTACTATTTTGTATTTCAAGGAAGGGAAAAAAAAGAAGAAAAAAAAAATCTGATTCTCAAAGTATTATAAACAAGTACAGTTTGATAAATATGTATAATGTTTTTAACCATAATTGAGGCCCCATTTTGTTAATCCTGCTTTCTTTTCACCGTCAGCATGGACTGCATATTAATACTAAAGCCTAAACCTTTAAGAAACTTCCACACATTAGCTGAAATGAACCATCGCAAGAAAATAAGGTTCCATAACATGCTGAGTCATTATGACATTCAAGCTATCTTCATTCAGTCTGCAGTAATAGCTGTGTTTTTGTATACACCTATGAGGAAAAAAAATAAAAAATAAAAAAAGCTGAATGCATCTGCCATTGTACAAATTCAGTTATTAATACAGGATTAACGGCTCAGGAAAAGACCTGGTTGCATTAGAATACGTTGGCTCTACATAGAAAATTCTTCCAATTATTTTTTTTTTCCTTTTTCAGTTTTCAAGCCAGAACAAAATTGTTGCAATTATCCTTTCATTTCTTTACATTGTTGCAATACCTGCTCCTTTCCTGACCCCCCAAGTCATTCCATAATAACTCGTATTCATTCACCTGTTAAGTAATAGTTTCAAGAAATCTTTTTCCTTTTTTTTATTGTCGATTTTTTGCAAATACATAAGCACAAACACATACAAGAATGAACATAGGCAGCTTCCAGACCCCTGGCTGATTGCTGCCGTTTCTCATCACTTCAGCTGAAAACGGCTCTTATGACTGCACTTGTTTGCCGTCTAAACGGAGGAGGACGCTGAGAAAAGAGGAGAAAACTGCAGAAGCTGAATGCGCAGATGTTTTTTTTTTGTTGTTTTTTTTTTTTTTAAACCCTGAAAATTTTTGTCCAGCTTGAGATAATAACCATCACCAATTTCACTGCTGATTTTAATCACCTTTAGGTGAAGGCACTGCGGTGTCTGACTTTAAGTGTTTTGTTTTCACAGAGACAATAAACTCGTGCTGTTAGATACAATGAAGACCCGTGCAGAGAAAATCACTTTGCTTCTCTACATCTCAGGCAGAGGTAATATTGACAGATAATATCCACTTTCTGTGCCCTGTGTTTTCAGCTAAATAAGTCTGCCTGGTGAAGAAATAGAGGCTGTAATTGTGCCATCTGTGGCACTGAGACTTTTAATAAATTAACCGTTGGCGCTTGTTTGTTCTGCCCCCCGCCGAGCTCCAGTGTTTGCGAGTGTAGTTAATGAACAAAGCCGAGTTGCGCTCTCGTGACTGTGGAGCGCGCAGGTGACACGATGGCGGGGGGAAAGACGAGGGCGACGTTGCCGCGTGGCCGCTTGACAGACAACGGCGCAACGGGAGGGGTGAGGGGGGGGGAGACAACCGGAGAGCCGGGAGACACTTTCTCTTTCACTCTCGTGCTCCCCGAATGCTCCCAGTGCAAGGGACACGGGCCGCTGCACTCACAGATGGCGGGGAGGTGTGCATGCGTGCACGAATGGTGGGGTTGTGATGCCATTTGGCTTTGTAAAAAGTGCGAGAGATGAAGCATGAGAGATCTAAGAGGAAAATAAGAAAGGAAGGAGGGGGGGGGCAGAAGAGTTTGTGTGCATGCAGCTGTTATTCAAATGTTTTTCACACATCTGCTCTCTTGTACTTTCTTACAGCATAAATGTTTCTTTCCAGGGTTAATTTACATCATACTCCGCAAAGATGCTGCCACTCAGGAACTTTTGCTGAGGAAGGAAGGCCAAGTCAGAAGACAAAAAAAAAAAAAAAATCTTTTGGATGATTCTGTGTAGACAGACTGCCATCTACTGGTTTCAACTGTAATTTCAGTCTAAGCTTTTATATCATGACCCCCCATTTGCAGTACATGCAAGCGACTGTTGTGTTTGAATGGGAAATGTAAGGTCTTGTCTAACATTAAATGAGTGAACTTGAAAAGGAATGAGGATGTGCCTATTCTGTGATCTATGATCAGTTCATGGAGACTAAATATGTTTAAAGTTTGCCTTGCAAAGCTTGTCAGAGCAAAGTGAACGGAAGCCAGTGTTAATGCCATGTCAGTCAATATGCTCCAGCTGTTCGCACCAAGAGTTAAGCTGTTCCAAACGGAAATGATGAAGTGTAGCGCCATCTTGTGGTTATTTAACGCAGATTCTCTCCGAATCAGAACTGAAGCAATTTGTTGAACATTTCAGAGATTATTAGCTCCTGTTTTTTTTTTTGTTGTTGTTTTTTTTGCACATTTCCAAACCACTTGAGTAATTTTTAACTTGACATGTTACATTAGCTTTCTGGCACACAATGTGCGTCACAAGCTATGTAAAAGAAAAAAAAGTTTAACTTTGATTCAATTTGACTTCCTACTCCGACATGACTTTGTTAAAGTACAAATGGATCTTCTTTTGATCTGCTTTATTCAGTGCAGTTCTTCTACTCCCCTAACAATGGTTCAAGTACAGGTGTGTGTTATTCTGTGTGGGTTTGTTGTATGAAATCCAATTGAAGTATAGGGCTGTAATGTGACAAACTGTGGAAGTTCAATGGGCATAAATATTTTCGCGGGGCATATACGTCTTCGCCAGTATATAAAAACAACCTTATCCAATGCATTTGAACACAAACTTGACCAAATAATTACATCAATAATAATAATACTAATAATAATAATAATAAAACAAGTGTGCTACTAACAACCATTAACTTAGACTTAAATCCTCTTCCACCACTACTTGGCTCCTCTGCTCACCAAGCTGCTTCCTCTTTGCATTAGAGATACATTTTAAAGAATTACGTTTTTCAGGAATCGCTTCAATATGAGACCCAGCGCACACCCTTCAACAACTTCACTCTTTCATATTCATAGAGCGCACACTGTAGACTGTATTTAACCAAGTAATTTAAAGGTTATCTTAAGTTGTCACTAATCATTTAATATTGTCCTCCCTTTTTTTTTTTTCTTTCTTCATCCTTTCGCGGCCAGTACTTCAGCTCCTAATCCTGTGTGTTTGTGGCTTAGCAGAGACTTATTCCGGAGAGCTGCTGGCTGCTATCTGACCTGACACAGATTTCATCCATTTTCCCTCTCTTTTTTTTTTTTAACCATATCTGCCTTTTTCAGACAGGCGCTGTTCAAAAGAAATGTGTCAGCAGTCTGGAGATTATGCTTCTTTTTTTTTTCTTTTTGCTAATCACCAGAAGAGCCCAACCTGCCGAGCATTTTTATTTTTTCAGTCTGAACACGTAGCGCGTCGAGCAGAAGTCCCTCTTTCCTCCATTTAGATGCTTATTTTGATCTCCCTTTGCTCTCATTGTGTTGGTATAATCAGGCGCGTTTAGCTGTCAGTCTTGTAACTCAACAGAGCATAAAGTTATCTCACGCAATGTGAAAACCAAATTAGTAGAGAGACCCACAAAAGGTGGGCTAATTCCACATACTTGATGCACTGACGTAGAACAAAATAGATCAATTTCAATCCTCTGAAAATACGGAGGAAGGGCAGCATTTCTTACTTTGCTTTTATTGTTTTTGTTTGTTTTTCGGACCGTTTCTGCGTCTGCTCATGTGGCAGCGCACACCACAACATGTGGGACGACCGTGATGGATTCCCGGTATCATTGGCAGTTATATGTGCTGGGCCTATAACCGCAATTCCCCAGTCGCAGCTTACTGCCGAGCGAAAGCCGAGCGAGATACACTCTGTGGCTGGCGCAGAGCCATTGGACTACGTAATAATTCATAGACCCAAAAGCCCTCCGTGTACTCACAGTGCAATATTTATGACCAGGCTGAATGTATTTCCTCAGCTACATCACCGCGCGGGGCTCAGGTCAGGGTGTATCTTCCCTCTGAGCACATATTAATGTTCAGTGCCTTGGTTAAATTTGAGGAAATAACACAGGGAAGTTGCAACTGATCACATTAGTGCTCCCTTGGGTTACTTTTCAAAAATCCCCGGGATCAAAAGCTCGTTTAAATGTTATTTATTTGTTGAAACTTGTTCGTAGAACGTTTTGACACTGAGGGATGGTGGCCAAAATACACTCTGATATTTCCCAGAATTCTGCCAGAACCGTCCATCTCACTTGACCAAGACACTTCGCCCGCCCTGCCTCCTCATTGTGACTTAATGCCAGCCTCGCTTGTGGATGCTCTCATAGCGTTGCCACATACGGGCCCAGCATGGGGAAATGCTGATTGGCTGATCTTTACAGTTATATATCCTGATCTTTTGATAACAGCAGATCCTGCTTCCAATATTTATAAACATAAGTTCAGTAATATTTCCAGCAACGATTGCTATTTTTGAACTTCAAATACGTAATGATTGTTGTGGATATAGCTTAAGGATGTAGAAAAATCACTCTGAACCACAATCATTAAAAAAAAATAAAGAACATTTTTTTATCTCATCAAATATCTTTTTTCCTTTGGTTGATAAATGTAACTCCGTTTTTATTCACTCTCTGCCAATAATACCCTTTCTAGACCCAATTACAATCTAGCAAGCGTTATGATTGTGATTTTAAGTTTACCATATTGCCATTAAAACACTGAATGAAAATCACTAAATATATTACAAATATGTAGCTGCAAATTATGATTTGCAATAATCTCGTTCGTCAGATTACCGGCCTCTCGCTGATGAGTGAAATCGGTTGGGGAAGAATTATGTAATTTAATCAAAAGCTTCTTCGTCATCCAACAAGCAATGGTTGATTTTAGAACGTCCATCTAAAGTGTCGTCTTCAAATACATAACGATGCTTTCGTTTTAACATTTTATTTTAAACCAGTGCTGCAGTCAGTTGTCCTGATGACGTTCTGGTTTCGTTTATTTGAAAGAACACAAACTCACCGAGAGATTCGAGGCTTCTCCGTCGGGCTCATGCAGGTGCCACCATGCCGCCCCTGCTGCCACAGGCCGACCTCGCCGACACACCGGTGCAGCTAAAACCCCCTTCACCCCCACCTAGGAGAGAAGGACAAGCCGGCGTGATCAGTCCTGGCTTCATATATACCTTTGTTTGGAGAAGTTCCTAAAACATGTTGCGTGAGTTTGTGGAATTCCATCAGAAGCAACTCCTCTTTAAACCTAGCATTTGCCGCTGCCTGCTCAGTGGAGTTAGAATATGGCTCCAGTGTTGGAGAGTTTTAATTGCGTTTCTCTTGATCAAAAGCGACTGCTGCATGTAGTGCTGCCACCAACGCCATGTACTACGTTTGGTTTTTATCTTCTACAAAAACGTACTCACTTGCTCAGTACTCTCTTTTCTTTCAAGCCTGAGCCCAGGATTTATTGGAGGTCTCTTCCCTTCGCCCCCCCCACCTCTCCAAAGAGAGCTGCTCTTCTTGAGTGTCTCCACATGAGGGTGAGCAGCCAAGTCAATGGGTTCGAAGTGATGGACTGAACTTAGAGAGATAAATAGCTTCATGCAAACTGGAATTCAAAAAAATCTACTGAAACTCTCTCTATTGTATGGGGGGGAAAGTAAATAGTATATATATATATATTTTATCGTTTTGTATAGTAATTGATGTTGATTTACTCGAGACTGAAGTTAATTTTATATATTTAGATGTTTTTTTTGCTGCAAAACAGAAGTGTACAAATTACAGAATTAAAGTGGATTGCAGTTTTTTTGGATGGGGGTTTTATTTTCATACGTAGCTGTATGTTGATAGTTGTAGGAAGGTGGAACTTGTTTTCGCTGTTTTGGCGTGCTTCCCCATTGCCAGAAGCCCCCCTACACACCCTCCCAAAAAAAATAAATAAATAAAAATAACTGTGTACCATGCTTGGCTGACATGTCACTCGTGACCTCATGAAAGCAAAAATCCCTCCAAGGCGTATAATAAATCATCCCAGCCGGCTGCCCCACAACACAGGCCTGGTTGTGCATACACATTCTCAAACGGACACAACGCCCGCCACGAAGCAATACATCAAATCTAAGAAGTGTGGAGACACAATTATATCAGGTTCTCTAACCTTACAAGGGGGCGGGATGGACCAGTGGTCAGTCAGGTCACACCCCATAGAAGTTTGGATGCTACTATAAGCTAATTCATGACTTCATTGATGCCTTCACTAGAGCAAAGACATTTAGATCAGTACGATACATGATTTCAATGTGTCTTTTCATGACAGTCGTCGTTTTAATAGCAGTCATAGGCTTTTCTCCATAGGGTTATGAGGTATAATTTCCATTTTTTATTTTTTTTCCCCCCCTAAACTGACCTGCTACGGGTCTAAATTCAGGGGTCTTTTTATAGCACAAGTGCATGTGACAGGTAGACGGATGCGCATTCAAAGTAAAAATGCACTAAAAACATCACTTACAAAGTGTTTTCAAGTCTGTGCAAAGAAGCTGCTCAGTCAATTTAAATTTAACGCCTCGATGCTTTTCCAAGAGACCATTCAAATGCCACTCCCAACAGACTGAACTTCTCTGACGAGTCTACCTCTGTCATTCACTTTATGCTTTATAAAGTTAGTCAAACTCACTTGACTGCACTTTGAGGGTTTTTTTTTCTTTTCTTGCCTTTCCACCAAAGTTATATTTTTCCTGTCATATTTACTTTAAATCACTTTATCATCAATCAATTCTTCAAAATGAGCACAGCTGAAGGCTATGGAAGAGAGTTTGAGTTTGCTTTTTTTATGTCACAGTTAAAGGTTTCATGTAATCAAACAAATTATTATATCAGACAAGGTTAATCTGAATCAATGCAAAAATACAATTTTATGTATTAATGGAAGAAGCCATCCAAACCAACCTGACCAAAGTTATATTTTTCACCCCTAATGAGTCGTACCACTCTTGGTGACTGTTTGAACTGGAAATAGGTTTTTGAAATAATTTTAACCTACTCTTGCAGCTGTTTTAATTCTGTGTCACAGTGGAGAGGTTTTAAGCACAAAAACTCTGTTTAAGGACAACTCACGGAGTTAGATTTGTTCTCCGTCAGGATTTTCTGAAAGACAACCATTACAGTCATCAGCTACAGCAGGCTGTCCAGAAACTGAAGCAGCCCGCCATCTTGAGGTCGTCACACCAACACCACGTTGATGGACTTTTTTCCGGAAATCCTAAGAAACCAAGTTTTTCTGCAGATATAACAAGACCAACACCTTCTAAAATGTTGCACTTTTGTTTCTCCAGGTCACAAAATATTTTCCCAGAATACCTGGTATCAATTAAAACGTTTTCTGGAAATGTTGATCAGTGGACTTTTTCCCTTTCAATCTCCCTGGATCCCATTTTTGCTCAGTTTCTTAATGTGTTTGAAAGAAGAACACTGACTTTAAAGGGGCAGTGTTATGTGTTTTTCTGGCACATTGTGTCATTTTGTAGCACAATCAAGAAACTGCGTTAACCTTCACTTGTCATGAAAATGTTACATATATCGGTAACACTTTATTTGAAGGGGTGTGCATAAGACTGACATGGCATTGTCAAAAGTATGACATAACACCTGTCATGAACATAAAGAAGTCTTTATGAATGTTTATGACAGTTGCCATGAAGTGCCATTCAGTAAATAATGACTTCTTGACTTGCATGATTTTGTAAATTATGATAATTTAATGCAAAGTTGGCATTTTTAATGGACTTTCAATGCAACTTTTAGAGCAACTTTGCATTAAAAGTGTCATTATTTACTGAATGACACTTCATTTATGTTTATGTTCATGACAGGTGTTATGTCATGTTTATGGCAGTGTCATGTCAGTCTTATGCACACCCCTTCAAATAAAGTGTTACCCATATATCAAATATGACTCGGAAGAAATTTGTCTGATATTTAACACCTTGAATTTGGGCCTCTGTCTCTTTAAAATCTCCGACTCTTTCTGAAACTCTCCCTTCAGGAAGTCATCGCAACATTTCTCCTCTATTAGCCCTTTAACAACACTTTTACCAGGGCTGCACTAAGAAGTAGCTTGTACCAACGAGCTCAGCAGATGTGCATTTCCAGCAGGTGTTTGCTAAGTGCTGCTGGCTGGTGGAGCTGAATCGAGGCGGCGCTGGGGGAAGGAATGCTCTGCGAGGCGGAAACAGCAGCTCTGAGGAGGAGCTGCACCTCGAAGGCAGCGCTAAGGTCCAACCAGGGGTTTTGCACAGCTGAGTGACTGCACTGCGTCGTTAAATGATTTCTCAAAAATGGGCACTCCAGGTATGTTTTATGATGCAACGTAACATGATGTAAAGCTCAAAAAAGTCGACTTAACATAATACTGCAGTCTGCAGTACTTTAGGTGGTTTCCTGGGCTCTCCTTCCTTATGCTTCCTTAGATTAGTGCATGTGCTACTTTTTCATCTTTTAGTCTACTTTATGTTGCCATGCAAGCTCTAGTTATTTGTATTCTTGATTGGAAGTTATCAGGCCTGGGTGTGGCAAATGAAACTGGACCCAAAACACATTACTTTCTTTAAAAACGGCTTCTGGGTCAATTTGGACAGTTTTGTCTCTGTATGACAATGAAATCAATTGAAAACTGCTTTTGTATTTGTAGGTTTATCTTTTTTTCTTATATATTTTGATCTAAATAAGTGTGATAAAAAAAAAAGACATGGATTAGTTTTTGTTCCCAGCGCTGCACGTCTTGCAAACATTTCTCATAATAACTCCTGTGTGGAAACAAAAAAAAACAAGGACTTTTGTACATTTTAAGGCAGGGGGAGTAAAAAGGAGAATTAAAGTAAGAGCCTCGTCTTAAAAAGCGGAAACAGTCCATCGATGATTCGATCTCCACATTACTTTCCCTGCAAGAGCACTTGATAAGTTCACAGCAAATCCTTTGGATGTGTACAAGAATGTTCTGCTCCGTGCTGGCCTCTACCCAGGGAACAGTAACTCACAGCAACACAAACGCTCCAATTACAGCTGGACCCGCAAATCCTCTGGGGGGGGGGAAACCGCAGCGCTGCTCACTGATCTGAAAAACACCACTGTGATAGTGGGTAACTTCACTCAACTTCCAGAGGACACGAACTGCACTTTTAATGATCCCGACCAGACCGCTGTTAAGCCGATGATAATGAGACATTTTTTTTTTGAGAGGAGCTGATTTATGAGAGCATATGGGGCATTTTGTGGTTGTGCGAACTAATGAGTGGAGAGTTAAGTGGTACTTTATGTGTGACACCGCAGCGGAAAGGTAAATGGTACAATTACTTTGACACACGAGGGTGAGTGTGAGGCACTTCTGGGTCACGAATCGGGTGAGCTCACCGCCGATTTTCCTCGGGAATCAGCTCCCTGTGTGTGTTTGCTGGCATGCGTGCTCACACGGTGCCACAAAGTGCTGACAGCACCTGTCAGTCCTCAGGCAAAATGCTGGGAGAGGTGTGAGTGGGCGCATCCTCTTCTCGGTGACAAACAAGACACCGGCAGCAGTAGTGATTTCTGCACTCCAGAGGGCACCGTTAGCATGCTTTGGCTCCGCTAATCCGCGCCGTTCTGATGTTTTCAGTCGGCGAAACAATAAAATCTGCAACCAAGACCGAACAAACTGCGAGTTGTGGTGTTATGCCGAACTATTGACTGAGACGGAGAGATTAAACTCACTTTATTCACCAAAGCGAATTATTGCAAGAAATCAAATCTCAAAAGGCAAACCAATTTACTGCGACTAAGCAATAGATCATGTCCAGACATGCGTGCTTTCTGTGCATGAATCCATACTAACACCATTTAGTTGTCTGACCCCTCATTTGATTTCTCTGGCTTCACTTGTTTACCCTTTTCCTTTTCATATTGTTTGGCACATTGATATTTGAACTCAGAGAAAAATATTTGTTTAGAAGAAGAAATACATCGATAGAGGTTACCCTATCCTGCTCCCCCCAACTAAAGTGATTCCACTGTAAACGGGGATTTGTGCCGGAGCAGATGATATTTAGAAAAAAAAAAAAAAGCATAGAACTGTTTTGATCAGAACAAACGTATCAATGCATTACCAAAAAGGTCACTTCTAGGAAGCAATTGCTCTTTCCTGTGTCACAGTGTCAGTTTCAGCAGAGAATCATAGCGAACAGAAACTTTCTACACAAAGTGTGTAATCTGTAGGACTTCTTTTGCGAGTAGATGTGTGAATTTCAAACATTTAATTCGTTGCAAGCTAATTTATTAATTTATTGCTAGTTGCTAGTTTCCGTAAGCCCACAATAGCAATGTTTTTCAGCACTAGCTCTTGCCTGTTGTTGCACTGGAAGAAGTTTGGCGGGAAAAAACGAAATGGAAAAAAAAACAACAAAAAAAAACCCAAACAAATCTTGATGATCTTTAATTTTTTTTTTCTTTTTTTCTTTCAGGATTATAAAACGTAGATCTTACCCTGTTTGGAACAAACGGTTGCGACTGCTGCCTCAGACAAAGAGCGAAGACAGAACAGAACTCCTCAGAATTTCCCTGGAAGCAAAAAGACAAAGAGGAGAGGATTTATTATGCGCTAGTGTATCGTAATGTTTTATACAACAAAACAACAACAGTGGGGATAAACATGAATTGAAAACCACACACACACACACACAGCTTTGTTATCAGCACATTCTTTTAAAGTGTGTAAGCACATTTCACAAACTGATTTTCCCCACTGTGCATAATAAGAGCAGCTAAAAATGGGCTCCTGCAACGAGTGCCGACATAACCTTCATCCTAAACAAAAAGAAAGGTTGGTGGGATGATTTTTCATGCACGTATTAATTTTTGACAGTGACGGCTCGCTTTAAAGAACAACCTTAGCTTTTTGAGAAAGTGGTAAACTGTGCACAAAACCTCGTCAAAACTGCGTACAGCCCGTGACCGTCTACGCCATTTGCAGTCCGGCGTCGAACTAACCGAGATGAGAGAAGTAAAGCGCATTCCAGAATGTCACAGCAGCACCGGTGATTGACATTTCCCCAGTCTGTGCGTTATCTTGCATGAAAATGACACCAATAATTGGATGTCAGACACCTCCCCTCCTGACCATCTCCAATATTCTGCATCAATAAGGCGTTTTCTTTTTTTTTTTTCCTTCAGAACATTCCTTCTTACTTTTCAAGTTTATCTCTTCGCTGCTCGAGTGCTTGACATGCAAAAAAGAAAAAAAGAAAAAAAATCATATGTTTACTTTGCAGATCAAAGTTCTGCTCTGCTCCCTCCCTTTCCCCCCCATCTAAAAGTGGTCTCCTTTCATTATGCAAGCCAACAAAGAGCGGCCCCGCTCTTGCACCTCGTTCCAAGCATACTGATTAATTAGCTCGTATAATTAGCTTAATGATTTAGAGAAACATGGCCACAGCCACCCAAGAAGCTATGCTAATGGACCCCTGTCTACAGCAATTAAAATGCCCATATCTTAACAATGGCGGTTTGTGGAAGTCCAGATACCAGACGCAGAGGGGGAGAGTAGGTGCTAATCGATGCAGCATTGTATTAGCTGTTGTTGCGTTAATGAACTCCGTTATAGTTATCACATTGTCAGATTGTGTTCATGCATTTAATTTCGTGCATTTCATTTAGGTAATACTTTGCAGACTGCACTGGAACGCTGGGAGCTAATGAAGTGTTCTTCGCTCTTGCTATGACGATTAATTTTGGCGCCGGCAGTCGACTCCGCGCTTAAATTAGATTTGGAAAGTGATGCAAGGCGCTGAAAGTGCAAAAACTGCTTTTAGTGCTACAAGGGAGCCAATTTACAGCCTTATCTTTATCCGTCATATTAGGCCGTTCTATATAATATCCGCCGCTCAGCTGGAGGATGTTAACTCCCTCTCTGTGTGTGAGCACACAGCGTGAAGTGCATGAGTTAGGACATGGAGTTGTGGACGTTACAGATTCCATTAAATATGAGTCAGACCAGACAGTATCTCTGCTCTCTGACAGTACCATCAGCATTCCTGGCTGCACTTCAGACATAAATCGCCCATTTATGACCTTCCGCTGAACAGTAACCAACAGAGACAGCGGCTCAACTCGTAAAACCACCAGAATGTTGAGATGGAGGTGAAGATATTACCTGTCTACACACGACCTCTTAAATGGGTGCCAAGTGGGAGCAGTTGGATAAAATTTAAGCCTTATTTGCTTTTTTTTTTTTTTTTTTTTCTCCAGTGCCACACCTGAATGTTTAAAAAGATCTAACGTAGTAATAAACAAGTGGTAATTCACCGCACACCGACACTGACGAAGCTTCTTTCTACAAAACTAAATGCGCAGCTGTTCGACTGCAGCTGGCTTAGTGCTTAATGCAGGAGCACATTGTGGAAATTTTACCCAGAAATGCTCGTAACATCATGTTGCACAAGATGGTTCACCCATTCATTTACTCACTTTATTAGAACTGAGTGTTTTTGCATTCTGCAACGCTACTTCGACACAGTGGGGCTACATAATCACGTGTCAAGTGTCTGTCACGTAAACAGTCAGGATACACCGGAGTAAACACGTAAATCCGAGGTAACATCTGTCAACGTGAAACTGACCTGTTACCCCTTTACGGATTGCGTCATCTCACACGCCTTTGAATAACACACAAAATATCTCTGAACAGTTTTGGTCCACATACCATCTGAACACTTATCACCTCTCTCGAAATTACATCCACGTTTAACAAATCCAACGCATGTTTCTCACTCTGTCACTGGCAACGTTAGAAATATATGTTGCGATGGAAATCTGACACAGTCTGTTACTATTTTAATGTTACGGTTTTATACTACACATCATATTCTTTAGATTGAGGAGGCTAATGCTAATCTAGTTATTGTAATGTTAATCTTGAAATGCTAGCTGTTGTGACGTTATCACTGTCATGCTAACATGCTAGCTTGCAGAATGCTAAGGTACACTTTAGTACAATAAAGTTAGCATTTACATCCTTATCCAGATCAGTTTAGAGAACACGATTGCTTGTCGTGATGGATGCACACAGCATCCATCACGAGGATTTTGCACTGTCAAGAGGAATTTCTAACTAGAAGTAGCTAAATTTAAAAAAGCAATAACAAAAATAGAAAAAAGTTCAATATTTTTCATCATGTATTTCATAAAGTAAAACTCATATAGATTCATTACACAAAGTGAATATTTTAAGCTTTTACATATCGGAATCTTTATGCATATGGCTTAAAGATAATGAAACCCCAAAAATTAATTCCTTCTGAAATCTTGTATTTCAGGTCATTTGGTTTGTTGGTTCTAGTGTCTTATCTTGTTCCTGACAATTAATACACCACAGATTCTCAGGATAGTTTGCTGGCTAATCAGGCACAGCATTACTATGGTCATTCAACAAGCTTTTGGTACCTTTGGCAGTGAAGGCAGGTGCCAAAACTTGATGGAAAATTAAATCAACATCTCCTTAAACATCTCCTTTTTGTTCTAATCCTAGGTATGATACTTCTGGCGATATTTGTTGTTCATTTAAGCAGCAGTTTGGCTCATGTTATAGATAGATGTGTGCTGGCTCTTAAAAGCAATGAGTTCAGCTGCAGTTCACATCATGTGAATAAATTACTGCTTGTGCAACTTTTTCTACTTCATATATCCTTCCATTCAACCTTCCACTAATATGCTTGAATACAGCACTCNAAATATCTTTTTTCCTTTGGTTGATAAATGTAACTCCGTTTTTATTCACTCTCTGCCAATAATACCCTTTCTAGACCCAATTACAATCTAGCAAGCGTTATGATTGTGATTTTAAGTTTACCATATTACCATTAAAACACTGAATGAAAATCACTAAATATATTACAAATATGTAGCTGCAAATTATGATTTGCAATAATCTTGTTCGTCAGATTACTGGCCTCTCGCTGATGAGTGAAATCGGTTGGGGAAGAATTATGTAATTTAATCAAAAGCTTCTTCGTCATCCAACAAGCAATGGTTGATTTTAGAACGTCCATCTAAAGTGTCGTCTTCAAATACATAACGATGCTTTCGTTTTAACATTTTATTTTAAACCAGTGCTGCAGTCAGTTGTCCTGATGACGTTCTGGTTTCGTTTATTTGGAAGAACACAAACTCACCGAGAGATTCGAGGCTTCTCCGTCGGGCTCATGCAGGTGCCACCATGCCGCCCCTGCTGCCACAGGCCGACCTCGCCGACACACCGGTGCAGCTAAAACCCCCTTCACCCCCACCTAGGAGAGAAGGACAAGCCGGCGTGATCAGTCCTGGCTTCATATACACCTTTGTTTGGAGAAGTTCCTAAAACATGTTGCGTGAGTTTGTGGAATTCCATCAGAAGCAACTCCTCTTTAAACCTAGCATTTGCCGCTGCCTGCTCAGTGGAGTTAGAATATGGCTCCAGTGTTGGAGAGTTTTAATTGCGTTTCTCTTGATCAAAAGCGACTGCTGCATGTAGTGCTGCCACCAACGCCATGTACTACGTTTGGTTTTTATCTTCTACAAAAACGTACTCACTTGCTCAGTACTCTCTTTTCTTTCAAGCCTGAGCCCAGGATTTATTGGAGGTCTCTTCCCTTCGCCCCCCCCACCTCTCCAAAGAGAGCTGCTCTTCTTCAGTGTCTCCACATGAGGGTGAGCAGCCAAGTCAATGGGTTCGAAGTGATGGACTGAACTTAGAGAGATAAATAGCTTCATGCAAACTGGAATTCAAAAAAATCTACTGAAACTCTCTCTATTGTATGGGGGGGAAAGTAAATAGTATATATATATATATTTTATCGTTTTGTATAGTAATTGATGTTGATTTACTCGAGACTGAAGTTAATTTTATATATTTAGATGTTTTTTTTGCTGCAAAACAGAAGTGTACAAATTACAGAATTAAAGTGGATTGCAGTTTTTTTGGATGGGGGTTTTATTTTCATACGTAGCTGTATGTTGATAGTTGTAGGAAGGTGGAACTTGTTTTCGCTGTTTTGGCGTGCTTCCCCATTGCCAGAAGCCCCCCTACACACCCTCCCAAAAAAAATAAATAAATAAAAATAACTGTGTACCATGCTTGGCTGACATGTCACTCGTGGCCTCATGAAAAGCAAAAATCCCTCCAAGGCGTATAATAAATCATCCCAGCCGGCTGCCCCACAACACAGGCCTGGTTGTGCATACACATTCTCAAACGGACACAACGCCCGCCACGAAGCAATACATCAAATCTAAGAAGTGTGGAGACACAATTATATCAGGTTCTCTAACCTTACAAGGGGGCGGGATGGACCAGTGGTCAGTCAGGTCACACCCCATAGAAGTTTGGATGCTACTATAAGCTAATTCATGACTTCATTGATGCCTTCACTAGAGCAAAGACATTTAGATCAGTACGATACATGATTTCAATGTGTCTTTTCATGACAGTCGTCGTTTTAATAGCAGTCATAGGCTTTTCTCCATAGGGTTATGAGGTATAATTTCCATTTTTTATTTTTTTTCCCCCCCTAAACTGACCTGCTACGGGTCTAAATTCAGGGGTCTTTTTATAGCACAAGTGCATGTGACAGGTAGACGGATGCGCATTCAAAGTAAAAATGCACTAAAAACATCACTTACAAAGTGTTTTCAAGTCTGTGCAAAGAAGCTGCTCAGTCAATTTAAATTTAACGCCTCGATGCTTTTCCAAGAGACCATTCAAATGCCACTCCCAACAGACTGAACTTCTCTGACGAGTCTACCTCTGTCATTCACTTTATGCTTTATAAAGTTAGTCAAACTCACTTGACTGCACTTTGAGGGTTTTTTTTTCTTTTCTTGCCTTTCCACCAAAGTTATATTTTTCCTGTCATATTTACTTTAAATCACTTTATCATCAATCAATTCTTCAAAATGAGCACAGCTGAAGGCTATGGAAGAGAGTTTGAGTTTGCTTTTTTTATGTCACAGTTAAAGGTTTCATGTAATCAAACAAATTATTATATCAGACAAGGTTAATCTGAATCAATGCAAAAATACAATTTTATGTATTAATGGAAGAAGCCATCCAAACCAACCTGACCAAAGTTATATTTTTCACCCCTAATGAGTCGTACCACTCTTGGTGACTGTTTGAACTGGAAATAGGTTTTTGAAATAATTTTAACCTACTCTTGCAGCTGTTTTAATTCTGTGTCACAGTGGAGAGGTTTTAAGCACAAAAACTCTGTTTAAGGACAACTCACGGAGTTAGATTTGTTCTCCGTCAGGATTTTCTGAAAGACAACCATTACAGTCATCAGCTACAGCAGGCTGTCCAGAAACTGAAGCAGCCCGCCATCTTGAGGTCGTCACACCAACACCACGTTGATGGACTTTTTTCCGGAAATCCTAAGAAACCAAGTTTTTCTGCAGATATAACAAGACCAACACCTTCTAAAATGTTGCACTTTTGTTTCTCCAGGTCACAAAATATTTTCCCAGAATACCTGGTATCAATTAAAACGTTTTCTGGAAATGTTGATCAGTGGACTTTTTCCCTTTCAATCTCCCTGGATCCCATTTTTGCTCAGTTTCTTAATGTGTTTGAAAGAAGAACACTGACTTTAAAGGGGCAGTGTTATGTGTTTTTCTGGCACATTGTGTCATTTTGTAGCACAATCAAGAAACTGCGTTAACCTTCACTTGTCATGAAAATGTTACATATATCGGTAACACTTTATTTGAAGGGGTGTGCATAAGACTGACATGGCATTGTCAAAAGTATGACATAACACCTGTCATGAACATAAAGAAGTCTTTATGAATGTTTATGACAGTTGCCATGAAGTGCCATTCAGTAAATAATGACTTCTTGACTTGCATGATTTTGTAAATTATGATAATTTAATGCAAAGTTGGCATTTTTAATGGACTTTCAATGCAACTTTTAGAGCAACTTTGCATTAAAAGTGTCATTATTTACTGAATGACACTTCATTTATGTTTATGTTCATGACAGGTGTTATGTCATGTTTATGGCAGTGTCATGTCAGTCTTATGCACACCCCTTCAAATAAAGTGTTACCCATATATCAAATATGACTCGGAAGAAATTTGTCTGATATTTAACACCTTGAATTTGGGCCTCTGTCTCTTTAAAATCTCCGACTCTTTCTGAAACTCTCCCTTCAGGAAGTCATCGCAACATTTCTCCTCTATTAGCCCTTTAACAACACTTTTACCAGGGCTGCACTAAGAAGTAGCTTGTACCAACGAGCTCAGCAGATGTGCATTTCCAGCAGGTGTTTGCTAAGTGCTGCTGGCTGGTGGAGCTGAATCGAGGCGGCGCTGGGGGAAGGAATGCTCTGCGAGGCGGAAACAGCAGCTCTGAGGAGGAGCTGCACCTCGAAGGCAGCGCTAAGGTCCAACCAGGGGTTTTGCACAGCTGAGTGACTGCACTGCGTCGTTAAATGATTTCTCAAAAATGGGCACTCCAGGTATGTTTTATGATGCAACGTAACATGATGTAAAGCTCAAAAAAGTCGACTTAACATAATACTGCAGTCTGCAGTACTTTAGGTGGTTTCCTGGGCTCTCCTTCCTTATGCTTCCTTAGATTAGTGCATGTGCTACTTTTTCATCTTTTAGTCTACTTTATGTTGCCATGCAAGCTCTAGTTATTTGTATTCTTGATTGGAAGTTATCAGGCCTGGGTGTGGCAAATGAAACTGGACCCAAAACACATTACTTTCTTTAAAAACGGCTTCTGGGTCAATTTGGACAGTTTTGTCTCTGTATGACAATGAAATCAATTGAAAACTGCTTTTGTATTTGTAGGTTTATCTTTTTTTCTTATATATTTTGATCTAAATAAGTGTGATAAAAAAAAAAGACATGGATTAGTTTTTGTTCCCAGCGCTGCACGTCTTGCAAACATTTCTCATAATAACTCCTGTGTGGAAACAAAAAAAAACAAGGACTTTTGTACATTTTAAGGCAGGGGGAGTAAAAAGGAGAATTAAAGTAAGAGCCTCGTCTTAAAAAGCGGAAACAGTCCATCGATGATTCGATCTCCACATTACTTTCCCTGCAAGAGCACTTGATAAGTTCACAGCAAATCCTTTGGATGTGTACAAGAATGTTCTGCTCCGTGCTGGCCTCTACCCAGGGAACAGTAACTCACAGCAACACAAACGCTCCAATTACAGCTGGACCCGCAAATCCTCTGGGGGGGGGGAAACCGCAGCGCTGCTCACTGATCTGAAAAACACCACTGTGATAGTGGGTAACTTCACTCAACTTCCAGAGGACACGAACTGCACTTTTAATGATCCCGACCAGACCGCTGTTAAGCCGATGATAATGAGACATTTTTTTTTTGAGAGGAGCTGATTTATGAGAGCATATGGGGCATTTTGTGGTTGTGCGAACTAATGAGTGGAGAGTTAAGTGGTACTTTATGTGTGACACCGCAGCGGAAAGGTAAATGGTACAATTACTTTGACACACGAGGGTGAGTGTGAGGCACTTCTGGGTCACGAATCGGGTGAGCTCACCGCCGATTTTCCTCGGGAATCAGCTCCCTGTGTGTGTTTGCTGGCATGCGTGCTCACACGGTGCCACAAAGTGCTGACAGCACCTGTCAGTCCTCAGGCAAAATGCTGGGAGAGGTGTGAGTGGGCGCATCCTCTTCTCGGTGACAAACAAGACACCGGCAGCAGTAGTGATTTCTGCACTCCAGAGGGCACCGTTAGCATGCTTTGGCTCCGCTAATCCGCGCCGTTCTGATGTTTTCAGTCGGCGAAACAATAAAATCTGCAACCAAGACCGAACAAACTGCGAGTTGTGGTGTTATGCCGAACTATTGACTGAGACGGAGAGATTAAACTCACTTTATTCACCAAAGCGAATTATTGCAAGAAATCAAATCTCAAAAGGCAAACCAATTTACTGCGACTAAGCAATAGATCATGTCCAGACATGCGTGCTTTCTGTGCATGAATCCATACTAACACCATTTAGTTGTCTGACCCCTCATTTGATTTCTCTGGCTTCACTTGTTTACCCTTTTCCTTTTCATATTGTTTGGCACATTGATATTTGAACTCAGAGAAAAATATTTGTTTAGAAGAAGAAATACATCGATAGAGGTTACCCTATCCTGCTCCCCCCAACTAAAGTGATTCCACTGTAAACGGGGATTTGTGCCGGAGCAGATGATATTTAGAAAAAAAAAAAAAAGCATAGAACTGTTTTGATCAGAACAAACGTATCAATGCATTACCAAAAAGGTCACTTCTAGGAAGCAATTGCTCTTTCCTGTGTCACAGTGTCAGTTTCAGCAGAGAATCATAGCGAACAGAAACTTTCTACACAAAGTGTGTAATCTGTAGGACTTCTTTTGCGAGTAGATGTGTGAATTTCAAACATTTAATTCGTTGCAAGCTAATTTATTAATTTATTGCTAGTTGCTAGTTTCCGTAAGCCCACAATAGCAATGTTTTTCAGCACTAGCTCTTGCCTGTTGTTGCACTGGAAGAAGTTTGGCGGGAAAAAACGAAATGGAAAAAAAAACAACAAAAAAAAACCCAAACAAATCTTGATGATCTTTAATTTTTTTTTTCTTTTTTTCTTTCAGGATTATAAAACGTAGATCTTACCCTGTTTGGAACAAACGGTTGCGACTGCTGCCTCAGACAAAGAGCGAAGACAGAACAGAACTCCTCAGAATTTCCCTGGAAGCAAAAAGACAAAGAGGAGAGGATTTATTATGCGCTAGTGTATCGTAATGTTTTATACAACAAAACAACAACAGTGGGGATAAACATGAATTGAAAACCACACACACACACACACAGCTTTGTTATCAGCACATTCTTTTAAAGTGTGTAAGCACATTTCACAAACTGATTTTCCCCACTGTGCATAATAAGAGCAGCTAAAAATGGGCTCCTGCAACGAGTGCCGACATAACCTTCATCCTAAACAAAAAGAAAGGTTGGTGGGATGATTTTTCATGCACGTATTAATTTTTGACAGTGACGGCTCGCTTTAAAGAACAACCTTAGCTTTTTGAGAAAGTGGTAAACTGTGCACAAAACCTCGTCAAAACTGCGTACAGCCCGTGACCGTCTACGCCATTTGCAGTCCGGCGTCGAACTAACCGAGATGAGAGAAGTAAAGCGCATTCCAGAATGTCACAGCAGCACCGGTGATTGACATTTCCCCAGTCTGTGCGTTATCTTGCATGAAAATGACACCAATAATTGGATGTCAGACACCTCCCCTCCTGACCATCTCCAATATTCTGCATCAATAAGGCGTTTTCTTTTTTTTTTTTCCTTCAGAACATTCCTTCTTACTTTTCAAGTTTATCTCTTCGCTGCTCGAGTGCTTGACATGCAAAAAAGAAAAAAAGAAAAAAAATCATATGTTTACTTTGCAGATCAAAGTTCTGCTCTGCTCCCTCCCTTTCCCCCCCATCTAAAAGTGGTCTCCTTTCATTATGCAAGCCAACAAAGAGCGGCCCCGCTCTTGCACCTCGTTCCAAGCATACTGATTAATTAGCTCGTATAATTAGCTTAATGATTTAGAGAAACATGGCCACAGCCACCCAAGAAGCTATGCTAATGGACCCCTGTCTACAGCAATTAAAATGCCCATATCTTAACAATGGCGGTTTGTGGAAGTCCAGATACCAGACGCAGAGGGGGAGAGTAGGTGCTAATCGATGCAGCATTGTATTAGCTGTTGTTGCGTTAATGAACTCCGTTATAGTTATCACATTGTCAGATTGTGTTCATGCATTTAATTTCGTGCATTTCATTTAGGTAATACTTTGCAGACTGCACTGGAACGCTGGGAGCTAATGAAGTGTTCTTCGCTCTTGCTATGACGATTAATTTTGGCGCCGGCAGTCGACTCCGCGCTTAAATTAGATTTGGAAAGTGATGCAAGGCGCTGAAAGTGCAAAAACTGCTTTTAGTGCTACAAGGGAGCCAATTTACAGCCTTATCTTTATCCGTCATATTAGGCCGTTCTATATAATATCCGCCGCTCAGCTGGAGGATGTTAACTCCCTCTCTGTGTGTGAGCACACAGCGTGAAGTGCATGAGTTAGGACATGGAGTTGTGGACGTTACAGATTCCATTAAATATGAGTCAGACCAGACAGTATCTCTGCTCTCTGACAGTACCATCAGCATTCCTGGCTGCACTTCAGACATAAATCGCCCATTTATGACCTTCCGCTGAACAGTAACCAACAGAGACAGCGGCTCAACTCGTAAAACCACCAGAATGTTGAGATGGAGGTGAAGATATTACCTGTCTACACACGACCTCTTAAATGGGTGCCAAGTGGGAGCAGTTGGATAAAATTTAAGCCTTATTTGCTTTTTTTTTTTTTTTTTTTTCTCCAGTGCCACACCTGAATGTTTAAAAAGATCTAACGTAGTAATAAACAAGTGGTAATTCACCGCACACCGACACTGACGAAGCTTCTTTCTACAAAACTAAATGCGCAGCTGTTCGACTGCAGCTGGCTTAGTGCTTAATGCAGGAGCACATTGTGGAAATTTTACCCAGAAATGCTCGTAACATCATGTTGCACAAGATGGTTCACCCATTCATTTACTCACTTTATTAGAACTGAGTGTTTTTGCATTCTGCAACGCTACTTCGACACAGTGGGGCTACATAATCACGTGTCAAGTGTCTGTCACGTAAACAGTCAGGATACACCGGAGTAAACACGTAAATCCGAGGTAACATCTGTCAACGTGAAACTGACCTGTTACCCCTTTACGGATTGCGTCATCTCACACGCCTTTGAATAACACACAAAATATCTCTGAACAGTTTTGGTCCACATACCATCTGAACACTTATCACCTCTCTCGAAATTACATCCACGTTTAACAAATCCAACGCATGTTTCTCACTCTGTCACTGGCAACGTTGGAAATATATGTTGCGATGGAAATCTGACACAGTCTGTTACTATTTTAATGTTACGGTTTTATACTACACATCATATTCTTTAGATTGAGGAGGCTAATGCTAATCTAGTTATTATAATGTTACCCTTGAAATGCTAGCTATTGTGACGTTATCACTGTCATGCTAACATGCTAGCTTGCAGAATGCTAAGGTACACTTTAGTACAATAAAGTTAGCATTTACATCCTTATCCAGATCAGTTTAGAGAACACGATTGCTTGTCGTGATGGATGCACACAGCATCCATCACGAGGATTTTGCACTGTCAAGAGGAATTTCTAACTAGAAGTAGCTAAATTTAAAAAAGCAATAACAAAAATAGAAAAAAGTTCAATATTTTTCATCATGTATTTCATAAAGTAAAACTCATATAGATTCATTACACAAAGTGAATATTTTAAGCTTTTACATATCGGAATCTTTATGCATATGGCTTAAAGATAATGAAACCCCAAAAATTAATTCCTTCTGAAATCTTGTATTTCAGGTCATTTGGTTTGTTGGTTCTAGTGTCTTATCTTGTTCCTGACAATTAATACACCACAGATTCTCAGGATAGTTTGCTGGCTAATCAGGCACAGCATTACTATGGTCATTCAACAAGCTTTTGGTACCTTTGGCAGTGAAGGCAGGTGCCAAAACTTGATGGAAAATTAAATCAACATCTCCTTAAACATCTCCTTTTTGTTCTAATCCTAGGTATGATACTTCTGGCGATATTTGTTGTTCATTTAAGCAGCAGTTTGGCTCATGTTATAGATAGATGTGTGCTGGCTCTTAAAAGCAATGAGTTCAGCTGCAGTTCACATCATGTGAATAAATTACTGCTTGTGCAACTTTTTCTACTTCATATATCCTTCCATTCAACCTTCCACTAATATGCTTGAATACAGCACTCCGAACAGCCACTTTCTTTAGCCAAAACTTTTATTTTTCTTTTATATATTTTTTTGGCTCTAGGGGGGTTTATTTAACAGTGCATGGAGAGGAAATGGGGAAGAAAGAAAATGGGAAAGACGTACAGCAAACGGCCCGAGACCGGGAATTGAACCCAGGACAACTGTGTTGAGGAGAACAGCTTCAGCACGTTGCATGTGCTCTACCAACTGAGACACACAAAGACTTTTGGTATCTGACCTTACTTTCGTAGGAGTTTTCTGGACCATTATGGATCAAATTAGTATGTAAAGTCACATCATGTAACAACAGCACAATAAACTGAAATATGCCAACAATCTACTCGTAATTAGTTGTGGTTTAGGAACTGTAGCTTTTTACACATTTAACCTAGATCATTCCAAATTATCTGATGAAATTAATACTCCAACACCAAGTACAAAGATAAGAAACTTTCATGTTATTATTACCCTTCTAAAAAAATTGACACCGCCGTTGCGGTTTCCAGATTGCGGCAGCCTTTCTTAGCGGATACCATATGCCACACGTCTCCTTAACGAAACAATGTAAGGCAAATGAGTCATAAAGATCCGCGACATCTCCCAAAGACACTAATTGCAACGCAGCTTTTGATGACGCTTTTCTGTCTGCGCTCGTGTGTTGCCAGCAGGTGCGGCGCTTTTGCTTGTGTGAGCTGAACATCACAGTCCTCGACGATGACACCATTGTGTCAAAACTCTGTGTTTCAGCGCGTCAGCTCGGCTGCACCGTGCCCAAAACACGGCGGCTAAAAATGAGCATTTGGAAAACGATCTGCCTTTCACGTTCTCCTCTTCTGTGCCTGTGCACCAATTCAGCCCCCGTCTATCCGCAGAATTACTTACGTGCTGCTACATCATGTGTGTACTCAGGCTCGTTATGGGAAAAGATCCACTGTAGGGGGAAGCAAGTTCGGATGTTTTCGACGTGTAGTCAGGCTGACGTTAGCAGAATGCGTGTACTTAGGTAAGTAGGGTAAAAATAATAAAATGTGCTCATTGGGCATCGAGCTATATATCTGAATCAAAATGTGTTGTGTTTATGTGGAGTTTAGTATAAAAAAAAAAAAAAAACTGGCTATTGCATCCCTACTATGTTATATAAATAATAATAGTTAGAAATTTTGTCTCAGATATACAACCTTAAATGTATTTTACTTTTTCGAGGCAGTGTACCCTCCCATTAACAGTCAATTGTATGTTTTCCTTTAAAAGCAAAAAAAAAAAAAAAATCCTAAGGATTACATACGTATTAGTACTGGGGCTGATAAAAAGTTGAGCGCAGATGAGATCTCTGTACTCCACCTTTCCGCTTCTTCTACTAAATCCTACTTATCAGTCGTGTTTTCCGTCGGGCTGAAAACTTCCCATCATGCAGAAACTGCTCCTCCCCAAATGCCATCATAATCTGCTCGCCGTGCATATAATGTTAATCATTCAAACATGTCATCAACACAAACAGGATAAGCATGCCGTCAGGGCAAAGACCGGGGTTGGGTGAGGTAGTGTACGGAAGACACACAGTGGGGAGCAGAAAAAAAACAAAAAGGAAGTGGTAAAGCTATGGAGGCTGAGAAAACAGAAGAGGAGACTTTAAGGCATTAAGATGAAGGCGGAAGAATTAGGTAAAGTAAAAATTTGCCTCACTTTAAGACTGGCAAGTATGGCAAAATTATAACAGGGTGTATCTTTTCGAAGAATTACGTAAAGTAAAAAAAAAAAAAAGGCTGAATGGTGGCTCCATTTTCTTTTAACACTGGTATGAAACTCTACACCTCTATGTGCCGTCCTTTTCCCCAGTCAGCTTTGGAAAAGATGATAGCATTGATCCCCCCTTGTAAAGGACCACCTTTCTCATCACTGCTTCACATCACGTCAATCAAACGACTGGCTGAGTTGCCTTAAAAGGTTTCACGTCTTTCTAACAGGACTGAGATCCCTCTCTACATCCTCCAGTCCCCCTTCCATTTGAGGTCAACCTTAGGAGGCTCTCTGATACTGATGTGCAATAACTGGTGTTATTACAGCTCAGATTAGGTGGAATGAAGAAGAGAAGTTATTGAAGAAAATCTGCTCAAAGCAGCACTGATTTTGGCTCTATGAGTGATGGACACAGTGGCTTTTGCAAGTGCTCTTCTTCCTAAAAAAATATTTACGCATTTTGTCACGTCACCACAAACATCAACGTATTAACTGTCAAGATAATAATACTATTGCATTATTCAAATCAAATTAAATCAACGTGTAAAAGATGTTCAACCTTTAATTTCAAGAAGTGCTCATTGAAAGCAGAGACATCTGTTGATTAATATTTCAACAGTCTGTTAACGGGGAGATTTATCAATACGTTCTGCCACATCCAGCTCTTTGAGGACAGGCGTGATCTTGATATGGCCAAAAATGAAAATGAGTTTAATGCCTCTGGTCTAGAGTCTAGATGTGTAAAGCTGGTAGAGACATAACCCAAAAGACCGTCTATAATTAAACATACTCATTCTACTTTTTATATGTAATGTTGAAAATGACTTATTTTTCTTCCACTTCACAAACACGGCCTACATTGTGGTATTTTGTTACATAAAACCCCAGATAAAATGTATTGAAATCGGTGGTGGACAAAGTGTCAACATGTCCTGAGGATGTTTTTACGATTTACTGAATGTTCATATGGTTTACAAATCCTCTGAATTACAAATTTTCATTGACCAAAATTCACATTTGTCGTCTTTGTTGCGTATTTTCAGCTACTGTTGTTCTCGAGCACAGCAGTCCGGTTTCCCCAAAGAACGTCAAACCTCACAAGTGCAAGAAGGGAGGAAAGAATAAAACAGATTTTCCACTGCGGCTCGCTCACGATTTTTCCTCCTGTGTAAAGCCGCTTATTGGAACAGAAATCTTTGGCTGCTCATTACCAAACCTGGATTAAATTTATCACCTTTGAGGACAAAAAAAAAAGGAGGCAGACTTGTTCTTTCCTCCTTTGATTTATTGAGTCAGAGAACACGCAGGGCATCTTTTTGGGTCATGCAGATCCTTCCCGGCTCTACCATCTTCTCTCTGTCCTGCATTTATTTATTAGGGAAAGTGGAAAAGGGCAAATGGTCAGAGTGCAAGTCAGAGCATTGAAGCCCATGTGAGTAAAAAGGTGATGAAGGTGCTGCTTAAATATGCACAAAAATGAGAATTTGAGATATTTTTGAATCCGACTTGCGTTCGACACAGACAAAGGCTCTCCTTCCCTGTCAGTTTCACACCTTCACCACTAGTCTGTGCCATTGATCTAGCAAATTTCCCCTCCTTGTTCTGCTTGTGACCCACTTTTTTTGACTTTACAAGAGGAGCTGCGGGAACGTGACTCCCTCCTCCTCACCTGCGCTAAGTGGCTGCACCGATCGGCGCAGGAACAGCGCCGTGCCAGGTTCCGGCCCTGAAGCGGCCTCATTTGTTATTGTCTTCATGTAAATGATAGAGGGGGGGTCCAGGGGAGCGACGGTAACTTATGTGAAACGCTGTCCTCGTGGAGGTAGAAGTGTGCTCCGGTTGGGTGCTAAAGGAGAGGTTGGTGATTTTTGTTTGCCCGCCGATTACAAGGCAGGTTTGAAACATTGCATCACAAACGCGCCGACTGCTCAAACGTGATCCTCCTCTCATAAGACGCCGTGAAAGAGTGCAGAAATGGGGTGGGGGGAGGCTTTGTTTTGAGGTTACATATGCACCTTCATGTCAGTAATTTCCTCCCTAATGCACGGCTATACCAGCTTTTATTTATTCAACTTTAAATATCCTTCCACCCCTCGCACTCCATTTCTTCTGCGAGTCTCCGCACATCTCAACTACGATGCCGTGTGCAGGCTCCACTTCACAACTCACTTGCCTCCGTCCTGGCTCTCATCCACACTCATCCCTCCTCATAACAAATGAGCCTGCAGCGACCAGCAGATTTTTCCAACACCTTCCTACCAGCACTTCCACATGTTTGTCATCTCCCTCGCTCGCTTCTTGCTTTCAGACCCTCACCTCTTCTCTCCCCCCGCGCCCTCCGCCACCCTCTCCATCCTCCATCTTTAGGCACACTATGGCCATTCTCATGGCAGTAAGCGTACAGTAGGACTCGCCGTTTGCTGAGTGGGCAGTGGGAAGCGGAGGAGGAGGAGGAGAAAAGGAACAGAAACGACTCCGAAGGAGGAGGGGAGGAAAATAGTTATCTAACAGGATTAAAGGAGAACAACGGAAGGAGAGTACTTAAAATACGCGCTACATGAGCTCTCTTGCAAAAACGGAAGGGATGAGTAACAATGGCTGAATCACTCTTGAGCTTCTCGGCTCCTTTCCTGCGTTTGCTCCCTCCCTCACTAAAGTAAGAAGACACTAATGCTCCGTCTTCTTTCACTGGCCGGGGAATTTCTGAGGATCACACGGGAATCTTCTGGTAACGCGGAAGAGAAACAGAGGTTTTAATTAACTAATAATGAAGTGTGTGCATTCTGATAGAACTTTTATGACAATATGCCATGAAAGTCAATCGCATAGTGGTGTGAATTTAAGCCAAAAGTTCAGATTTGGTCACGTGTGACCAGAGCAAGTTTTTTGTTGTATGCTGAATGTGACTTGTGGCAAAATGTAAACAGAACTTTTTATGGCATTCTTCCATCGATCCAAGAAGAGATTTGCAGTTTGTCGTGAATAGATTCTCCCACCTGATCTTTGAATCATTCCAGCTCCTCCACAATCATCACGGACTTTGTGTCTGCATCGAGGTGCTACTGCCTCGGATTGATACCGTCCTGCTCAGCTTGACATAGACAGCCAAGTGGCATGGATGCCTATTTCTTTAGCAATGTAGTTGGATGTACTGAACTTTATTTAAGGGTATTACCATATTTTTCGGACTATAAGCTGCTACTTTTTTCCCTACGCTTTGAACAATGCGGCTTATAGACGGGGCGGCTTTTCTGTAGATTTTTCTTCAACCACCAGGGGGCTCTTTAGCAGGAAGTGAAACATTGGAAGTCAAAATTGGAAATCAAAAAAGAAAGTGCTGATTTTCATTTAGAACAAGCGCATGCTAGCAGCAGGCACGACGGAGAAATTGCTTCAAACTCATACCCGCTCATCATGGAAACAACATGAAGAGGTTCATGTGATGCAGCTTTTAAGTTGAAGGCCATCGATCTGGCAGTACAGATCGATAGCCACTGCACGTAAGCTCAGCGTGGGAGAAATCCTTGGTTCGGCGTTGGAGTCCTGCGTCCCCAACACCGAGTCCTGCGTCCTTGTGGAAAACCGAGAGCAGCAGAGATACCAGCGGCTTATATATGTATGTGTCCAGTTTAAAAAAAAAAAAAAAAAAAAAAAAAAAACTTATAGCAGCTTATAGTAAGGTATGCTCTATAGTCCGGAAAATACGTTATATCAACAGAGACATTTTGAAGCTTTATTATCTTCTACACCCATCTTTTTTTTAGCTATAGACGATTGTGCATGAACAATCAGCTATCTATGTCGACAACTGATAAACTCACAAGCCCTTTTCCTGAATTCTGCCGGATGGGGCTCACCAAGCAGGACAAATTTCCAAATTGAGCTTCAGGGAAAGAATAGCAGCTTCAAGTAACCGGTTCACCTCACCAGCCTCATTGTCCATCTAACCTATGATCACAGGAGCCATCTGGTGGCCTGGCCAAAAGAAGAGGAAGCTTGCAGCCAGACGTGCTTCTTTGCATAGAGCTGCTGGAGTTCTATTATGCAAAGCGCCATCCCACAAAACCGAAAACAAACACAGACACAAGGATGCAGCTTTCTCCTTTAGGAAAGAAAAACAACACTTTACCTCACTTTTGTCCAGACCTTGCCAATTCTGATTCAATCTTAAAACAGCAACATGATGCGCTGCTATAAAAAGATCCTAACAATCTATACAGGAGGTCTGGAGGTGCTACTGCCTGATTTTTTATTTTTTTTTTTGCAATGAAAAAAAATATGGCAGAGAGACTTGTCAGCCTTGATAAATAGGACACCTTTCGGATCCAGCTTGAGCTCATTGTGCATTCTCTCCTGTTTAATCAATGCGTCTCCCCAAAGTGGAGAAAGTGAGTACGTATAGCAACATTAAAAGAAGACGGCGAGTGTGTACGTGTGGATGTTTGTGTACTCTGCTCCTGTTCTCAGCAAGAGGTATCGTGTCCTTGATGGTTATGTAAGGGATGAATTTTAATGATGGCAAGATCGTGGCAGTGTGAACGAAATAATGACGACTTGGCCGCCTGATAAATTGACTGCAAGATTGAGCTTTTTGTGCAGACTCTCTAAAGAGAGAGGACTTGAGAGCTTCTAGGATTTGAAAGTTGAAAGATAAAGGATGCTGAGGATGTGTGTCTGTCCGCATCAATTTTCAGGCAAATAAATAAATAAATAAATAAATAAAAATAATGTTTTCAGGGAGCACAAGAAAACAGATGATGAAATACCTCAAAGACATTATCAGTTGTTTACAATGAGAACGGAAGAGCAAAAAGAGAACACACGAGACAGAAAGGAACATTCACAGATGAAGTACGGTTCAAGATGAAGCGTCGGTGACCAGACGGTGCGCTGACATATTCCGAACAGTCACCGACACACAACTGATGTGCGACAACGAGGGACAGATGGGACAAGCAGAGAGAGGAGTGAATGCAAAGGCAGAGGAGATGCGAGAAATGCCTGAGGAACAAATAAAAATCTTCAGATAACATGGGATTTAATGGGGGAGGGAGGGAGCGACACGTTCCAACTGAAGCTCCAGGCTCCTAAATGAAAGCAAGCTGGAGAGGGACCGTTCCATTCGGGTGTTAGGGAAGCAAATTTAGAATTGGCAAACCAGGAAGCATTGGCATCTTAAAGTCTTTTCATTACATGAACAGGGAACTGATCTCTACCGGTGTGTAACTAAGCACATTTTTAAGTACAACTAAATGATTTGAAATTACAAAGCATGTCAACATCAAACAATGGTCTTTTTACGATTGACTGCAAAGTGGAAAAGATATTTTTTTTCATGTTCACACACAAAAAAAATGATTTTGTGTATGAACACAAAGTGTGTTTTTTGTTTTTTTTTGCTGTGCAGCTTTGTGGTTGATTGGTCACCTACAAAATCCATTCATCTTTATGGATTGTAGTGATGTGCACCCTTAATTGAATTATATGTTCTCATAAACAATTGCAATAAACTTGAAATTTTATTTTTGAGCCGACTTTAGTTTGAAATTTTAAATGTGTACGTATGAACATAATCTGATAAAAGCTTTAAATCACTTGAAGGGAATATTTAGCAACTTGTTCTAGAGTGTACATTCTCTCATTACCAACACTGTTGCCAGTACAAATGGGTAAAAACTTTTTATATATTCAACGAATGTAAAAAAAAAAAAAAACAAACACACAATTTCACAATTGTGGCGTTTCCATTAAGTAAGAGATGCAATTAAAATCACACATAAATAAGCTCGGTCCGAACGTGTGACATTGCGCACATCATCTATCAACCGTCAGAGGAGATGTTAGCGTCTTATTCAGACTCTGGAGCAACAAACTCCTTGGGAGCATCTATGTAACGTTTTGGGGAAATTGAAGTCTGCTATTTTACAGAAGAGCTAAGGATTCAACACTTTTGAGTGACAAACCCGACTTTAGATGAACTGTGTGATGCTGTGAGATCTCTGGTGGAGCCAGCTGCTCATTGTCCTTAGAGTCCAGCTCCTACAAATAAGCTCAATAGTGATGAATACAAACTAATGCGGAAAAAGTGTTCCCATTGCAATTTAGCGAAAAACATCACCGTGGCTGAAATACCACCTCAACCCAGCGCTGAAACTTTATCCAAAAACTTGAATTTCTTTTGAAAATGTTTTTATTCTGTGAATTTATTTTCATAATTCCAATTTGCACAATTTTGTGGTCAATGGAAACATAGCTACTGACGGCTAATTGTTGGCAAGATCTCATCTTGTTGGAGGGACATATCAGCTGGAGAAAAATATCTAGTCGTTTGAGATAAACTCTTTTGGCACCTAGCCAATACTAGTGATTTGTAAGCCAGAACAACAAGAAAAAAAGATTTATTTTCCTTTGGGATTTTTTGTTTCTGTCCTATGAGAGCTCTACAAATAGATTTTTGGATCATGCAAACTTGTCCTTCAGTCTCTTCAAGCTAATGTCTAAATAAGGTTGCTTACCTACATTTAAGAAGTCCAGAGAGGCTCACTTAAGAAAGACAGATCTCAAGAATTTTGTTTTCAAAACACGGAGCAAAAGATAGCCCTAGCATAGTGAAGAACAGAAGCAACATAACTATAAATCATAAAGCGGTGAGAAAATGAATGGAACAAGGGATCACGTAGGATTGTTTCTGCTTTAGATCCAGAAAAAGCGAAGCATTTAGATCAGAGGTGAAAGAAAGGTCAAGGACAGCATGCCTTCCGTAACTGTAGCTGATCTGAGACTTATGACCGAGTCCAACGAACCGCTGTTTGGTTGACTGACAGAATATTAAAGACAGTGGGAGGTGGTAGGATGTAGAGGCAAAAGGCAGGAGGAGGAAGGCATTATGAGGATGAGTGGTGGAATATTAAAGCGTGAGCTGTAACCTGAAAGTGGTACAGAGAGAAGGAGACACAGCCAGAGACAGAAGGAAGGAAACGGTGTGAATGAATATTAGTCACGAGGGGCTTTTCACCCTGCTGTTGATATGCGATGAAGGAGTTTTGGGGTGGGAGGTAAGGAACGAAGAAACAGTCTAAAAGTGAGTGGAGTGTGCAAAAGAGAGATAGCAGCTCCTATTCTCCTCTGGGAAGCCCTGAGAAACAAAAAAAAAAAGAAAGGCACAGAAAGACAGGTGAGATAGAGCGAACAGCAGAGCACAAAAAAAAAAAAAAAAAAGGAGGGTGAGGAAAAACGTGGGATAAAACAAAAGCAGAGAGATAAAAATAAAAGACAGAAAGGAGAGACATCCAAAACAAGTCCAAACTATCGCGCCCGAGCACACTTATCTCCCAAAATGCAGACAGTACATTATCGCCAGTGGCACTAAAAACAGCCTGGATCATCAATAAATGAAACCTGGCCCAGGCTGCTGTTGCAGCTGCAAAAGGTGTCGGTGCGCACAAAGACGAGGGTGACGGGCAAAGGATACAGCATCCAACCTTTTCTCACCCCCCAATCGTGATCAGCCTGTGTGTTGGTTATTAACGCCGTGCTCATTTGATCATCTAATTAATGCAGATAGCCAAATGCCAAACCTGATGAAAAACCCCGATGAGGGATTAGCTTGAATAACAAACGCTCTGACCAGCATAACTTTGTCTCTCAGATAAGGTGGCAGAGGGAGGCGAAGCATTTCTGGATCACTTAAGCCTCTCGCCTCCTTTTCTTCCCCTCGTCCACTTTTTCCTCCTCCTACCTCCACTTCAGTGTCCTTAATGAAGACTTTTTTCCTTTTGCCATGTGCCCCCATTCTCCCAGCTTCCCTCCCCTCAGCTGCTGAGTGCTGTCCTAATTTCATCCTGATAGATGGAGAGGGAAAGAAGCTCATTAAAATTGCCTCTGTTAAGCTTTTTTTTTTTTCTTTTTTTTTACTCTTCTTTTTGTCCCAGTCAAGTGCGATGGTGGTTGTGTTGTCTGAACAAGTTTTTTTTATTTAGGCAATTTATTTCTTTCCCAAAGCACAATTTTACATTGGAACGCAGTTCCTCTAAAAGGTATTCAACTTTTTCCTCACATCATTTCAAATTACAACTACAAGCCTCGACTTATGTTGCTAAAAAAAAAAAAAAGTTAAATAGTGCATTAGACAGGAGTAGGGAGGGGGTGAAGAACACATGGTTTTCACACAGAAAAAAATTGTTTTCAGCCCCCTTTACTCAGAGACCCTTAGATATATTCTAGCCCAAGAAATTGCCTTCAGAAGTCACCTAATATATGACAATTGAGAACGTGGCATCACCAACGATTCCCCAATGAGTTACTTCATGTGCTACAGCTAACCTAAATCATCTTCTCATTGTTGTTTTGTGCTGTTCTCACACTGACGGTGAGGAAAAACCACCGCCTTGAGCAAAGCATTACGTTCCAAAATGGAGCATTTGCATTAAAACTTCAAAGATAAAGTTCCAAAATGAAGCAATATACGAAAAAGAAGATCAGCTCGATGAGGACTTCAGTATCTCAAACTTCAGTTCGACAACTTTCAGACTTGTCTGTGCTTGAGCACACACACTAAAATAACTGTCACCGACAGGACAGAGGAAGCAGCTGAGCAACTGGATTCAGTTTTGTTCAACCGGATCTCAGTAACTACTAGAATAATAATTATTTACCAGAAACTTTATCAGACCTTCTCGTGGATTTGGGTAAATACAAACCGTCTGTTATCCATTATGAAGTAACGAAAAACAAGACGACAAGCAAGAAGTGAATACCAAGTAATTTTGCAACAAGTTCTAAACTTACAAAGACAAACATAACAAAGGCTAATGCGGAATACACGGAGCAGGACTGGTAAGATCGCCACAACAATCTGGCAAAGAACAAAGTAAATGTGGGGAAAAAAATATATTCTACAAGAGAAAAATCATAATTAAAAACAAAATTATGAGCCATTTCAAAATCTTCACTCTGTCACTCAATGCAATCCCCAAATTTTATGCGACAAGGAAGTGGATGGCCAGCTGCTCTCACATTTCCCACGCTGCTCTAGAGCAGCTGTACTACATAATTATGGTCCAAACAGGAGCAAAATGTAATAGAATGTGCACTTGAATCTGAAGTGACAGACGGCAGGAGTTTTATTTTTTTTTTGAATCTGAAAACATCCTATAATCATTTGTCTCCATAACACAAACATTAAATTTTGCGACGCGATACTTATTTCCCCTTATGCACTTTTCACGTCTCGTTTCGGTCATGCATCGACTGCAACGTTGCCCATAGAAAAACATTCAATAAACAATTAGGAATGCTTTCATTTAAAAAGCCATTAAATACGTCACATCAAACAACTGCTTTTAGAGTAGTAGCATGTCCACAGCTATACCAGGAGCAGGTACTTAGAAGAGGTATGGCTCATTATTTATTCATGCTAAGAGGGTACAAAGGTTAGCATGCTAACATTTCCAACACTAGCATGCTAAGAACACAAACTCAAAGTAGGAATGCAAAACGTGACCATAGATATCATTTCCAAACTAAATGTATGTTCAACTGAAAAATTATAGGTAGGTATGGGCAATTTTACATTTCACTTGAAGTGCAAGCCCCCAGCCAGTGTGTGAACCATTGTTAGATTGCATATTCTGAGACTAAGACATTGTCACTTTTGTAATTTGACCCAAGTGATAGATATTGAGATAATATGGATCGTACAGAACAAGCCCTAGCTTGTGTGAGGGACCTGTCAGTAAAATACTGCAGTGATCCAAAAATAACCCAGGAAAGGAATATGTATAAGATTTTCAAATAAAGAAGATCTTGTTGTTTCTTGTTTTGTTTTTTTTTTTCATATCCAGGAGCTTATAAATTCTTTGCTGGAAACTTGCTGCTTAAATTGGTTCTAAAAGGCCATCCCTGATGTCACAGAGGAGCACGTTTCTCTGGAAAGCATTCAAGTCAAGGAGCAGGGAGGGGTTAGCTAAATCTTTCAGTAGATATAAGGGGAGGTGATGAGAACAAGGTTTCTGGCCTCTTGCTGTGTGCATTCAAATGTTCACCATGTAAATGTTTAGACTCTGTGCTCAAAAGATAGATTCACAAATACTGACATTGTATTTAATGTCATGCTTTGATGAAAATGGATGGATAATATAAAAATAAGAATAATGTAAAGATTATTAAAACCTCTTCCATATTTGAATGAAACGTATTTAGACATCGTCACTGGAGCTGTCTAAACTGAAAGGAACTAAAAACAACAAATGTAGTGGATATAGTGAGTGTTGGAAAACTCCTACCACCACTTACTGTAATTTCAAATTGGAGTATATGCGTAGTTGTGACACCAAGACTGGGGATTTAGTTGCATTAAACAATAAATAAACATTAAAGGTGTGTCATAATGTATTCTCCATGTACATAATGCCATGTTATAGCACAAACAAGTCACCGTTGCCTTTAATTGCTATAAGAATGCTTTATATGTCAAATATAACTCAAAAGAAATTTGACTTTGTAATTTGATGCTTTGAATTTGTGCATCTGTCTTTAAGAAGTAGCATTCGACTTAGCAGCAGTTCTTTTTTTATTTTCTTGTAGCTAGTTTATTGTTATTCTTCATTTAAATGTTTTTGTACATCACTTTGATCAGATGCCATTTTATATTTTAAGTGCTTTAGAGATAAAGTGGTATAGTATAGTGTGATAAGCTCAACAAACATGCAGTTCCACCAGATGTTGGCTAATTGCCGCTGGCACTAGTCTGGAGGAACTGAGTGGGGAAGGAGTTCTCCATGATGCCGAAGTTCGGCTCCAGCAGTCTCCTGGGGGCAAGAATGACTGCCATGCGGGAATCAAGGATTTCTCAAACATGCATGAAAGAATCAAAGCCACACTCCAGGTATGTTTTTGATGAGGGTGTAACAAAATAACACGATATAAAGCTCAAGAAAGCTGATTGCCATTGCTAAAACTACAGGCAATGGCATAAAAACGGCACAGAAAATCAACATCAGCGTTCAGAACTTCTTCTGTTTGCTGACTGGCCTAGTTGAAATTCACTTCAATGGGACAAAGCCAGGAAGCACAGACGAACACTAAAGGGAGATTCGAATCGAATGGAGTCGCTTAGGAAATCGATGGCCAGGCTTGGAAATAATAGAACTTACAAAAAATAATAACCTCAAAAGGTATATTTTCATGATGGCATATCAATCAGACCCATAGTCCATTCCATCCTTCACTTAATTCACAGCTATAATCTGTATAAATAGCTTTCAGCCCCCGTATCCTCCCACAGGAGATCCAATGCGACTATTATTCTTACCCTTAAGAGCTTTGCAGCACAGACCTAATATCACACGTCACCTCTGGGTCCAGGCATTCCTTCATGCAATTATTAGGCCATGTGCTACGCAAGGCATAAAATCTAGAAATACCACTATTTGCATGCAAGCACTATTGACATGTGACTGGAGAGAAAAAGGTAGTGGTTGAACAGTTCAATTTATTGATTGCACAGTTTTGTTTTTTGGGGGGGTTTTTTCAAAACGGTGAATCACTACGCTATAGAGAAACAAATTAGGACCCACGAGAAGCTCTTCCACTGTATCAAAATTTGTTTTGCCCTCAAACTTTGAAGATGACTCTTGCTTGTTTTGTCTTCCCTGGTCCTTACTATGTGCACAATGTTGCCAATTAGTTAATGGCGCACAGAGAAGGGAGAGTCCAACCTTTTTGCTTCCAATTTATTTCCACACATTTACAATTCAGCACTGCTGAGAAAGACAGAAAGCACTTAACAAGCGCATCCCAGGCATTATTATGGTTCAGCATGTGACGGTTATGGAGGGAAAATATATCCAAGACAAACTGTAAAGGGGATAACTTTTTTTGCCAGCAAAAAGCGGTAAATAGTTGTAAATTCTATAAGGCGCTCCAGACTTACTGGTATTCCCAGAAAAGGTGAGTAAAAAGCCTTAATGCTTTTCTTCTGGGATATAACATAACATGGCCCCATTTCTGTTGACCAATTTTCAAAATGGCCTGTTTGAGTGCCTTTTTCTACCATAGTTTTTATTTCTTGAATGGCTCAGGTGCAAAAAAAAAAAACTGTACATATGACCCGGTCAGTGCGATCTATGTGTCTGCATTGACAGTACAGATGATCCACAATGAACAGATTTTGCTGTTAAGATAAAAATCCATGTAAAGTGGCGCCAGATGTTGTCGTGGTGAAGTGGGTGACGCATATATGACGGTCAGTAAACCGTATCAAGGGTATCAAAAACTCCACTGAAAAAGTTATTTTTTTTAAATGAACTTTTCAATTATATTCTAATTTATAAAAGTATATTTTAAATAATTGTGTTCAAATTGGAGTGTTTAGTGTGAGATTATGCTACTGCAAAAAAAAAAAAAAAAAAAGAATGTGTTTTTATTCTAAAAATGTCCATATTTTGACCAGGGGTACAAATATGTGCGGACAAAATTTTATTTCATCTCAGTCTTGCCCTGATTGCATTTGTAGATTTAGCAAGAGACCCCAGTGTTGCTACAGTTATTAAAATTGTTTTTACGTCACTACATAAGAAAACTGAAATCTTGATACAGGTTGAAGGAGTTACAGGACAGACAGAGCTGATAGCGCACCGATCTCTTTCAGCTCATAGCTGCTGTCACAGCCAGTCTAAAGATTTATTGATAAGCCATAATAAAACTCTAACTTTTGATAAATTCACAGAGCAGGAATGATCAGGGCGATAAATAAACCAACTCCTCGTCCGAGCCTCTGATGTGCGCCATTATTGTAATGGCAGCGGAGCGGGTCCGTGTGGGGAGACGGGGCAACGGTAAATGGAGGCTGTGTGTGAGTGAGCTGCATGCTGATTGGTTGGACAGGAGCCCTAGTTAATGGTGGTAATGTATTCCCTGTTATCAAAGGCTCAAAGTTGAGAGTTTTAAAGCGGCTCGTCGCTATTGATTTTCCAACGTGGAGCAGCTTCCTCCGGTTCATTATGAGGGAGCGCTCAGCAAGGCCGACGCACAAACAACAGGAAGCTCCGAGTGAGCATTCATTTGTAGTTTAAAACAATCATTTGCATTCACTGGCTATAAGGAGGAGAGGGGGGGGGGGGGGCAAAGCCATGGATAATGAATGGCTTCCAAATGACTTAAACCCCTCAGGGCATTTTTTTTTCTAATTAACACACATTTTAGATGAAGCTAAAAAAAAAAAAAAATGGGATCGTTGGGCACAAAGAAGTGAAAAAAACAACAAAAGAAAGTGGATGGGCAAGGGTAGACAGTAATTGTGTTGTTTTTCTGGTGTCCGTGTCTCAAGGAGAATCTGTTTTTGTTCTTGTAGTTTAAGTGTCGAAGCAGCCTGAATCATCCTCTTTATGTGTGCAGCCTGTGCTGCCTTTGTGCAAACTGAAAACTTTCAGATTTATTGTGAAGCTTCTTAAATGCAATGGTGCATGCCTATTATGTTAATGTGGGTTATTTTGTTCCACTCTGTGAAGCTGGAGCACATGCTAGGATAAAATAGTAAAGGACTAGCTCCTTAGATATTTATTGGCACAAGTGAGGGGGGGGGAGCTCGAAAAAAAAAAAATGTATTTTTTTATCAGAGACTTGGAATACGCCGAGATTCTTTTTAATGTCCTTCAGCATTGTTTATTCTGTATCAAGATAAACATTGTTGACCTGGCGAGTACTGGTAAGTTTAGGCGTGTAGCTGTTTTGTTATTGCTACAGATCTGCTTTTCTTAAAAGGGCAGAATCAAGTTAAATTGACTTCTTTGTGCCTTATAACATTCAATAATGATATTTCCTCATCATAAACATACCTGGAGTGTTGTCTTGGAAACTGCGAAGCTGCAGTTCCCTAGCTTTCCGTCCTACCTAGCATTCCTTTTTCTGCGTCTACCCCACTCGACTCCTTCAAACTAGCCAGAAACAATTAGCAAACACCTGGCGAAACGGCGCATCTGCTGATTATACCATCTACTTCATGGTGGAACGCTGGTAAAAACATTGCTAAAAAGTTAACAGAGTGCTGTTGCGATGAGCTCCTGGAGGCGGAGTTTCAGAAAGAGCATGACTTTTTAGAGAGACAGAGGCTCAATTTGAAAGTGTTAAATCAGGAACTAAGATTTCTTTTAAGTCATATTTGATATTTATTTTGATTTATTTTGTTATCTAGCTCTGATTCAGCTTTGATCTCCCTGCTGAAGAACAGTATGATATTGCCACCAACATGTTTTAAAGACAGAGTAATGCAGATTGTTCTTGTAAAAATGTAAAATTTCATGAGTAAACAAGTTCAAGTTGATGTTTTCATGGATAGAAGCTCAGACTATACGGTATAATACAGAAAGAAAGCATACAGTTGTATTTACTTTGTGGGAATCGTAAGTGTTAGCGAGTGTGGACAGTCCTGTCCATATGCGCTGGTTTTACTATAAAAAATTACCACTATCTCATTCAAACATCAGATGTACCTAAACTACACCACCGATCTCTGAAAGTGCTTGAGCAGACACTTGATTGTTTACGGTGGACTTGGACACTGTTCGATTGGCAAAAGTGTAAGCATCAGTGTGGGCAATCAATATCTCATTAGAGCGTCTGCTTTAGTTCATGTTTTGTCACTCCACATTCTCTGCACGCTCTGCATTGGAATGGTAACTACAGGCGAGAGAGGGGAAGAAAAACAAAAAAGAAAGAAAGAAAACGGACCTCCACTGAATCCCCACCTGCTTTCTGCCCACTAAGTCAATCACCACTTAATATCCAAAGTTTTAATGAATTTCTGAGAAGCAAAAGTTGATGACATTGTAGAAACTTGAGCATTACTGTCAATGTTTTTTTTTTTTTTACATATTTTTAGACAGAAGGAGCCGGGGACATAGCAGATAGCATGTAGTGCTGGAGATAATGCAGGATGAGCCTGAGGCATAGGAGAGATGGAAAACTCCTCTTGTCACTTTAGATAAGAGGAAGGAAATGGGACTGGTTGCTAAGGGAGCAGCTAAGTGCTTGTCGCTGTCCCTTTAGCTTACCAACAACAGGCCGCTGTAGTCCACATGAATGGGCAGGTGCCCATCTCACTACAATCAGATGCGCACAGCATTCAGGCTCAGAACGGGTCGCAGATGAGAGACTGATGAAAGGCGGCGTTTCAGTTGGAGACTAAAATTCCCTTCGACTGTCACATGTTGGAAATGTTTTCCCATAGAAGAGGCAGAATGGGAATGACGGTTAGGGAAAACGTCCATCCATCACAGTCGCCAGATTTCAGCCCATATGTCTCCAATTCATTGCCCTGCTGTC
Organism: Poecilia formosa; assembly: GCF_000485575.1. NCBI lineage: Eukaryota > Metazoa > Chordata > Actinopteri > Cyprinodontiformes > Poeciliidae > Poecilia > Poecilia formosa. The sequence goes on from NW_006800096.1 coordinate 228,124, forward strand.
CTTCTGCAATACAATCCATGCTTACAATTAAAGCTAAGCAGCATATAACTGAAGGCAACTTTTATTTTGGTGGGTGTTTTTGGTTAATGTTTTTATGTTCCTCTTGAGATCACTGGTGTTTTGTAGTATTTGCACCATGAAACAGATTGAGGGAATGAGGCAAGATTTAGCAGGTCTGCACAATTTACTCATGAGAATTATGCAGGTCTGCTGGTTTGTAAATTACACCTCATTTAGAGGAAGAAAAAAATAACTACAAGAACAGAAATATGCTTGTATTATAGTCATTTATTTAATTCTTCAGACATTCTAGAGGTTTGAGTTTTGGACTTTGTTCGCCCCTCATTCAGGGTTGTACCTCACAATATTCAATGATTTTGGTTTGTTAATCTATAAACCTCGACTGTATGGATCCTTCAGGCATGAAAGGCTTGCACTGTAAACTCCGGCTCGATTGGTGCTGTGCTTTATGTCTCCTTAACACCAGGTCAACACTGCCCTATGGTTTCCAGGACTAGAATAGACTATTTTTGTTCCTGAACATAGTGCCCCTGTTTTATCCCTGGCCACACCATGATGCTCCCATCATAGATTGTCTCAAATAAATGTGATACCACTATAAACATTGGAATTTTCTGCACCTTCGCCATCAGTTTCCCTCAAAATGTGTGAGAGGAAACACCATCAGTATTGTCATCTGCTTACTAGCACCACAAAAAGATGCAGATGGGGTGGAGGGGTTCTATTTTTTTTTTAATTGCTTTTATTTTTGTAATGCTGCACACTTGCCATCTGGTGCAATAATTTGAATCTGGTGCAGTACTCTGCATATCTCAGAAATCTGAAAATCCGTATTCGTCATCCACCAATGTGAGCTGATCAAGCAGAGTCTCAGAAGCCTGAGTCACCCTGTGACTGCTGTATAATGATAATCAGCCAATGAGTTGCAGCCATTGCTTTTTCTTCTGTTCTTCACATTTATGTTCTCTCTCTCTCTCACTGTGATCTTAGTCTGGGGATAAAGCGTGCTGAAATGAGAAATTAGCAAATAAATAAATAAATAAATGAATCTTTACACACTTTTTTTGTTTGTTTTTACAAAGAACACACATTTTGACAGTAAATGTTTTGTCTCTATCAAGGAGATTCTCACAGTGGTACTAGCCGAATACCAAGCCTTTAACACGTGATCAAATATTGAATCTTCCAGGTCCTACATCAGATCTTTGCTAGATTTTTCCCTCCCGCCATCTTTTATAGACATTCATATACTGTCGACTTGCTGGAGATAGTTTTTCTAGGCCTGACATTTCTTCTATCTTACACCAGCCTGGACTCCGCATTTCTAAGCAACAAGCAGTTATGGTTAGGTATGGGTGTCTACTGAAAATAAATGAAAAAAAAACAAAAGGAACAAATAAAAAGTCCCATAACAAAAAAAGAGGATTAATATAGATCAAGAACACTTTAAAAGCCAACAAAAAACTGACTCATTGGATACAAAATATGAAGAAATCAAGAATAGTTTTAAAAATTCGTACTCCAGACTCCTTTCTTTCAATGTAATAAAGTTCTTGAAACATGAACAGAGCTCTCCTACATACCTCATTTATTTTCCCCTCTTGGATTTCAGACCTCAGATGCATGTCTGCTCCTTTATTGTTGATTATTGATTTTATTTTTTTTTTTATTATTCTCTCTCATATTTGTTGTGTAAAAGAAACGATGTGTAAAAGAAAGTCGCTCACAGGGACGTCTGCAAAACCTCTCTTCTGCGGGAGTTGTTGAAAGGGAAGCAATGCTCATGTCTGGCTACGCCTGAATGCATCAGTTTGCAGAGGTTTACTATTTAAAAAGCACTGTGCTTTGCCGCTTGGCAAAATCAAACTCTAGGTCAATGCTAATGAGAACATTCAGCTGCTTAAATTTAGCGCATGTTCAATACAGTTTAATACATATTTGTTTCAGCTACTCTACTATTTTTGCCAAAAGGGACTTTTGTTTTACACAGCTTCGATTTGTTTTAAATCGATTTAATGGGGCCTCAGTTTGAGAAAGAGATAAAATTCATTAGGAAACGAAGGGTAATGACGACAAATGAATTTGCACAGAGCTTCATTGAACCTTAGGGGACATTTACAGTTTTGTTATCCACATGCATCGCTTATTAATGTTCACTTATCTCTGACACTGGGAAATGCTTTGATTAAGGTGCAGCTTGTTTCATAAATCTTTCTTTAAAAGATTTATACGTGCAGAAATATTACAACACCCCACACCCCCTTCCTTCATCAGAAAGCCAATAGCAATCAAAAAAAAAAAAAAAAACCCTTCAGAGCAGCTTTATCTGAACTGAAGAGTGAAATATTGCCACTTCAAGTCAGTCACTTGGAAGACTACCACCAAGGCCGTCAGAGGGATCAATCAGACCACCGGCTGCTTAAAAAGATGGGAAGGTCAACAGTGACCTTCAGTTTTGTTGCTAAATAACAAGAATAGGTCTTATCTGATATGTAGGAACAAAAACTTCCATAACATGAAGTAGAAAGAAAAAAAAAAAGTTCTCAAAAACAAACCTCTCAAGCCTCGAATGAAATAAAATTGAAGTACATCAGACAAAGTCATTGATATCCATCAGCATGGAAAGGGTTACACAGCAATTTTTAGGTGGACTGATGAGACAAAAACAGAACTGTCGTGGTGGGCAGGCAATCTGTGTAATGTGATGCCTTTCTCTGTTAAGCACAATACAGCATCCTGGGAAAAGAATGTGATACTGAGTGAAATTGGTGTGGGGGTCTCTGGAGTCCAAAACCTTCAATTTTCTGTGCAGGTCCGGGGCTTCTTTTCTTCTTCTGCAACTGGACAGCTCGCCGTAATTTGGTAAACCATAAATTCTGCTTCTCTACCAGATAACCCGCAAGCAAAATGTCAGGCCATTATTTTCTAACCTTACGCTTAAGCTCGCTCGTGTTATGCAGTAGGGCAACGATACAATGCACACAAGTAAGGCCAACTCTTAAAAAAACAAAAAAACAATTGTCATAAAGTGGCCTTATCAAAGCTTGGTCTTAAATCCATTACGGGTTCCATGGCCAAACCTTGAACCTTCATGCTTGAGAGCCTGCTCTTTTCACATCAATGTGAAAAGAGCCGTTTGGTTCCAATGCCGTGAAATCATCATTTGAGAGGTGCCTTTTGTGTTTGTTATTTCGCCTTATTTTAACTTATGTAAGAAATTAAGAAAGCAACGCTAAATACTTTCTATGGTATTTTTCATTTTTATCTAACCATAATTTCTTAAATAAGAATTTGAAACGTTTGTCAGGCAGTTATATCTTTTCTTAATGTGTCCAGTCTAACCAGAATTGTTGTCTCAGTGTCAAGATAAAACCCAACAGATTTACTTTCACAAGTGGAGCATTACAGCTTCAGCTGTAAAGCTCTTCTAAGCTTAGACTGCTGCCTCCAGCCCTAGATTTTATTTAGATGAATCAAAATACAGGGGGCAAAATTCACTTCAAACCTCAGATTTATATCAGTAAAACAAATTGAAAATTGAGTTGTTGTTTTTTTCCCCTAATTTATATGCTCTACTTTGAATTGGCCTAGCAGATAAAATCCCAACCAAATTCATTCAGATAGCTTACTGAGAAGAAAGCTCAATTATTTTGGACATATTCGACATCCTCGGATTTCCCTTCACACTGCGGATCATGAGCAGGTTGTTCCTGATCCCCAGAGGGCAGGACACTCAGAGCGAACCCTCCCTCTTCCTCCTACAATAGAAGGTGAGCACATATTTGTTTCCTTGTGGTGCAGTTTTGAATGCTGAACACATCCTCTGGCTTACTCAGATCGTCAGGGGAGAAGGCGCTGACTAATCTCAATCCCTATTAAATTTATTCACGTTCAATAGAAGCTATTCATCAGTTTAAACATGCTTTTAAGTTCAAACTGACTCCAAACCAGTTTGGGGGCGTGGGAGGGGGAGGGGGGGGGATGTAAATGACTGCAAGGGACAACCGCGGTTAAGGAGTCAATGTGAACAGAAGTGAAAGGAGGGGAAGGAAAGGTTCTCCCACCGGGTGGAAAGACCTGCAGAGGCACGAGGGAGCGTCCTCAAGTGCCTTTGTGTGTTGATCAAGGCTTGGCTATTGTCCAGTCACTGTAAACAGCGTTACAGGTGGCCGGCGTTTGGCAGCAGACGCACATTGATTATTGATAGCTTGTAGTAATAATGAGGGAAGTGAGGAGGAAACAAAGGGAGGCGTGTGGATAAAAATGTCAAAAATAATTTCAACAGCACATTTTGTGCTGCGATTCTTAGCTAGCTCATATAATTTTCTCTAACCGGTCTACTTCAATGAACAAAAACAACTTATTTGCTTGCTAGAGTTGAATATAGACTCTACTTCACCTAAAGCAGTGGCCTCTAAGGCAAAACTTTGTTGCTTTTTTTGTTTGTTTTTTTACTTTTTGATCACTAAGTTCTGTTACTGAATTGAAGGGATTCATACATTGAGCACCCAGGCAGAATGAATAAAGTAAGCTTTACGTTATTCATTCTGATTAAACGTTGCTCTGAACCTCAGCACATAAACTGGAACTACACAATACATCGCCTTGTTCAGTCAGTTATTTTACATTTTTCTAAATGTAGATTTTCATCCCTCATTTTCTGCAGAAAGAGCCACGGGAAGCGCATGCTCACTTCAAGCCGAGTGTTTTAATCCATGTTTCAACTACATCACTATTATTTTGAAACTTCACCAATTTGTAGCCCTTTTTTTAAACTCAGAATAAATATGCTCAAAACTTAATTGTACACCATTTTCTGAACATATTTATCACTCTGTGTTGTACCTTCATCTACCAAAAGGTCAAGGTTTATCTCTGGCTGAGGGAGACGGCTCTCTCTTTTTGCCTTAAAAACATCGGATAAAAATCTTGCGAAATTATGATTGTGAAGAAACTAAATGACCAACAAGCTTTTACAAAACACCATCTCTTTAAATTTTCAACAGTAGAAAGATTTTTCTCCGAAGCCTCGAGGAATTTGATGCAGAGAGTCTTTTGTTGACTACAAAGAAACTGCTTCATGTTGCTCACTTCTTCACAACACTTGTGTACATTAACAAACATAACTATCTCTGCACACCTCCCCTATACAAGACACAATAAAGAAAGGCTGGTTATAGGGCAGAATCTAGCCTTTTTTTAATATCAGTTTCTGTTTTCTGACTGATCCAACAGTGTTTTTCCAAGCATCATGTGAATGATCAGCCTAACGTCAATGAGTAATAAAAGAGGATAACAACAAATTTCTGGGCATTTCAGGCACTCAAACTCTTCAGGAGCATGTTTAATAGAGAAGTTGCAGAGTGGACCAACTTTCTCTCTGCCTCTCCTCTCTCTGTCCGTCTGCATCGAGTGTTGCATTTCAAGTAAATTGTAAATCGGAGTCATCAATTATCGCCGTAAACAAGTCAGGCCATGTAGAACATTCAATTATACATTAAACATTAATAGTTGGTGTTTGTTCCACCCATCTATTTGATTGTGGGAAGCTTTTATTCTCCATCTTTGTTGATAGAGTTTGAGCAATCTGAGTGTTCTTTTCATTCCGACCAAGAATTTAGTCATCGCATAACAACGATGTAATCTGATGTTGTTTTACGATAGCAGAGTTTGGAGGTTCAAGAACTACAGCATTAAAAAAAAAGCAAAGTATGGAGTGGATGAAGAAGGCATCAAGTGGAGAAAACTTGTAAGACTCACTCAAAGAGGGCAGGATAAAAAGCACACGGGTAAGCAGTCAGAACAGGAGAGCAGGCACCTTTTAAAGTGAGTGTTGGAAGAGGGGCTGCGGTGGTAAGCCCCATTTCTCTGTGAATTATATACCTTTGAGACTCTTCACAAGCCTTAGAAATGCAATGCAGGGTTTCTGCACACAGATGTTGAGCAGAGATGTGAAGTCTGTGCTTGAAAGTCTGCTGGCTGTTTGCCTTCAGCCCTCCGTAGTGATAAAGGGAAAATTGGGTTGATTAAAAATTTGGCGAGCTGCTCTTTGTAATGGTGTAAATTATGTAGATTTGGTCACAGTTCATCGTTGCACATTATTACAGCGTGCTACCGGTAATAATAAACCATGCCACATTATGCGTGCTTTGTAAGAGCGTGGCTTATTATGAAGAGTCCAAGTTACCACATTCGCAAATAACCCCGCATATTATAAAACGAAAAACATACAAAAAGATCCTGAAGTATAGAAAAAGCCATGGTTTAAATAAGAATATTTTTAAAAATGTGGTGTTTTTAAGTCTGAAATGCTTGTTTAATGAATAGGTGACGCAAGACAGGCAAACATATGAGCGTTGCCACTTTATAAAGGACGGCGGTATCATCAACCTTAAAATGAGCACAAATATACCCCCAAACAATGGACTTTCTATTTTTAAAAACCGTTTTTGTTATTGCGAAATTAATGTTTAAAAATGCATTATTTTCTTAAATTAGCATGAGCGTCCTAAATTTTAACTGTTCCCTAAATTGTGGAATAAAACATTTCACCTGAGGGCTACATTTATAATTTTTTTTTTTTTTTTACCACTGATGTTAAGGATCACACAGGTGTAATGATTTCATGATCTCAAATTTGTTTTGGAAAGTTAATTTGAAGTGAAATTTTTTAAATGTATTTTTTTTTTGTCATTGCACAGGGAAATAAATTATTAAAACACTGCAAAAATACACTGCTCGGTCCAAGGCAACCAATCAGAGCCAGGGGGAGGGTCTAAACACCATCAATCACCCTCTTGTAGGGGTTGTTCATGCCCTCCCTCTTGCTCTCTGCTATGGTACAGCCAGTTCCCCAGAATGGAGCCCGTCATGAATGCCCAAGCCAGCTAGCTAGCCCCCAATGGCAGTGGATAAACAGTTTTCCTGTAACGGAAAGTTGTTTCCCTGACTGTGATTGACAGCTCTAGCACCTTCAATTTACAACGACGTGCAAGAACGCTGGCTACTTTTCTTATATCAAGTTATGCTTTTAGTTTACTGTACAGTGGATAGGGAAATATCAGTGAAACAAAATCAAAATATCTGTCAGAAGAATGACTAAACATAGGATGATTTTTCTTTCGATGTAGATAAAATATATTCTTTGAAACAATTGAGTCTCGGGTCATGTTTTTATTTCCCCATGTTCTTCTGATCCGTTTAGCCATTTGTTTTTTTAGAAACCAAGTGAAACTCAAGAGAATGAAACCATATGGCATGTCATGAAAAAATGCGTGAGGATAAACAAGTTTACACATTCGACAAGGTGCGGAAAGCATCCTAGCAGAGGCACTAAAAAAAAGCCCCTTTTTTCCTAGTCTTACACTCTACCCGGCACTGCATCAACAACATGGGGATGCAACATGCAAGCAGACAAAAAAACTGCTGTGTTCTCTAGCTGAAAGGTTGTTAATTAGTGTTCATCACAGGTTCAGGGGGCGTCATTCACCACTCTAAATTTATAGAAGCTGCAATTGCTTTTCCAGGAAAGGTGTTGGAAAAGACTTTTTTACCAACAACAGAAGTGGGAGAAGTAAAGTTGTTCTGCTTTATGATATGCTCTCCCAAGTGAAATGTATTATTCAGTATAATACTGGCATCATCAAGTGGGTGTTATCCATGTAGCTAATTTTACTCTTCAGGCTTTTTTGTTGTGTACTTTAGGCAACTGTAAACAGACAGTGTGTCCGCACAAGCTAAAAGCGACTTCTAACTTTCCATGAAGTCGTTCAGTTTCTCTTACGAACAGCGAGAAAGGGATTTCACATCTCATTTGAGGGTATGGCCTTGAAGGTACAGTCTCTCCGTCCGAACATCTTTTTCTTTGATTGAGAAGCTTTGCTTCGAAACAACAAAGGGACGAAGATGTATGCATTGAAGTTCGCTTTTCAAAAGCTTCTTTTTACTCACTGTGCCCTCAAATAAAAACCCCGAGATGCGATGGTGACGCCTGAGTGCCGACAGTAGCAGCTGGGCACATGTAGGGGGGCATCGCATTAAATGATGTCAATGATCTGACACTAATCACGTCTGAAGTTGCCAGCAGATAACCTCGCACATGCCTCAAGCACAACATCCCTTACACGTTTGCTGATTGGTCCGCGACTTGGTAGTTGGGTTTGTTATGACACATGAAAAGCGGTGCTAAAAAATTCATGTTACTTTATTAATCCGGTAGCAACTAAACGTGTCCGCGTCGTGATCAAGTCAGCCTTGTGGTTCTCTCCATAGCATTTTGCAATGTATTCATGTCTCACTTTAAACATTAAAAGTCTGGAGTGGTGATAACGTTATGAGGCCAGGAATTGATCCAGATTGAAGAGGAGTCTCTACCTAAAAAGGAGGAATTCAAGTATATTGATGTCGTGGTGGCGGGTGATGGTAGAATGGGGCATGAGATGGATAGATGGATTTGGACTGCTGCACTGTGGGTACTGATCCAATCTGTCATGATCAAGAAAAAAATCTCAATCGAATAAGCCCTCAATTTACGGTTCCACCTTTTGACCCTCACCAGCGTCCATAAGATATGAATTATGACCCAAACAAAATCTAAACAATGAATCAATGAATTAGATTGCAATTTTACGAATAATACAAATAAGATGTTATAATAACCTACCACTTGGGAAGAGCAACACCTGGTAAACTATTGAATGAACATCCAAGGCCAAAAAAACATCTCTAAAGTCAAATGGTTTTGGTGAACAACTTATGTTCAACCATGTTATCATTTTTGTTATACGACCACAAAAACGTGAACCAACACTCCACTATTAAAATATGTGTTTGTTTTTTTAATTAATTTTACTCCTATTATGCCTATAAACTGCAGTAACGAAGTCTAAGAACTGCTTTCATGCTGTCGCATTGTTTGGCAACACACCGTTTTGCAGGATCATCTGGGTTTTTCTCAATTTTCTCGTCTCTGTCCCTCCTGGCAGTGTTGCTCTTGGTATTAACACAGACCTTCGCTGGCAGTCGGCTCCAGAGTTGGGGCTTGTGTGAGCTCAACCCTGACTGTCCCCCACACACCCCCGGGGCTTTGTGAAAAATGAGACCACGGAGAATGAGATAATAACACAGTGGAAAGGCAGAGTGTGAATCCTCGGCAAGTTGCGCACATACTGACGTGTGCCGGCACGTGAAGCTTGTGTGGAAGATAATTGTGTCCTCCCATGTGTAAAAACTATCAATCAGGTTCACTTAATGTTGTGTCATTATGGGTAAATTAAAATTCCACACTGATTGATAGGGTATTGACTGTCATTTTGTGCTCATGCATAATGAATCATCCTTTTTTATCTTAGTTTATTCTCAATTTAGTTTAGATATTAGCTTTTTGTCAACACACTAACAGATAAGCCACCAAATTGGCTCAGTCTTTACCATTTTAACAGCATGGTAGTTGGTAGTAGCAATATGAACCTGATTGTAATGTTTACATCTGAATTAGCAAAGGACTGAGAATAAGTGATTCCCCTCGGATTGTACTCAGTCTCTGCGTTGTCTGCATTAGTTGCTGAATGTCTTCTCCCATCAGGTTGATAATTGTTGCAAATCATAAATAGCATGCACTAAAAATGCTATATACATGACTCTGCATACATTAGTAAATAATGCGGACAGACCTCTGGGCAATTTGAATTTATTCACATCCTTAAAGGACATAAGCGTGAGATGCATTTCTTTAACTTTGCAATTATACTAAAGATGTAGCAGAATAGCAGACAATCATTTTCGATGCAAATTTCTCCAAAAATTGCACATTTTTCTAGAACAATGCTGTTTAATCAAATTTGTTTTTCCATTTAAATTGAACCTCTGGCTGTGTAGGGTCATGGAATAGACTTTTTTTCTTTCTAGAGGACTAAAACTGGAGTAAAATAAAAGATCAAACAGAGGGAGAGTTCCTGTCTCAAGGGGTTCAGCCTCGAGCCAGAATGTGTTTAAGCCAGAAAATGACTGATGATCCGCAGGCCATGATGGATGCTAATGTGATTGCCAATCCTGACGGGGATAATGATCCTCAGAACTGAAACTTATGCCAATCTATTTATAGTCATTGTTTTTCATTATCAGCATTGACTGATTTCTGCATGTTTGACGCTCAAACATATTATGCTGTTACCGTCTAAACTAATAATGGGGCATGTGTATTTAGTGATCTATAACATACATAAACAGAGGGGAAGACTTGTTTTTGTTCATTATGCTCAACTGAATCAGATTCAGTGTTTCAATGTTTCTTCATGCAACTGTCTGGTAAATAACATATGTTTGATCATGATTACTTCCAGAAATTCCACTTTGGTGGTGGTGGTGGTGGTGGTGTTCCTCCATGAGCAGCCATGACAAGGCCAACCCTTTAAACTAGATCCACTCTTGGATATTGTGAAAGCTAATGTGTCAATTTTGGAGGCCCAAGCAGGATAACATAGTTGGTGCTTCACAATTAAGTATAAGCTATATGTAATTCACTATTGATTAGAGATTAACCAAGATATTAGCAGCTGACCACAATTATGTTTATTTTACCAGGACTGGTGACGGGCAGGTAAGAAATAAAAAGAAAATCTTTTTTTTTTCTCTTGCAAATGAACATGTCATATAGTAATTAGGTCAGTGGTTCTTAACCTGGGTTTGATCGAACCCCAGGGGGGGTTTGGTGAATGCGCATACGAAACTGGGGGGTTCGGTACCTCAAAAAAGGTAAAGAACCACTGAATTAGGTAATGCTAAGAATTGAAAAGGACTAAAAGGTAGTCAGTGAAGAGTTTTATAAATTACAGGGGAACCAAATAGTTACAAAAAGCTATTAAATTGAGTATTTACTTACTTTCTATGTATCAAAACATGTCTGTAGTTCATTCAAGCTGAGAGAGAATGAGAAAAAGGAAATCTACAGCAGATAACAGGACGGCATGGCAAAGCTGCTCAATTTTGCCCTTTCGCACCCCCGACTTCTGGTAGCCATGGAACATGGTGGAGCTGAAAAGCCATCTGGAAAAATCAGTGTTAGGGTGAGGCTCTATGCTCTTTGTGGAATAGACACAAAGGCCTCTGTTTAATTAAAGCAAACTAATGAAGCTAAATATGGTAACTACAACAGACAAGAAAAATACCAAACGCCAATTTCTGTTCAGTTTTCGAATAGTAAATCCTTATTTTACAGCAATTGGTTCATCCAAAATGACTATATAATCTAAATAAATGATAGATCACAGCAGGAAGGGGTATTCTTAAAGTTCTCAGACATTAGAATTAGCTCAAATCTGTATGGGTACATCACACTGCATGTTAAAATACAAAATATCTGATCAGTCCATCTCAAAGTGTTGATTTACTTTAGAGTGATTTCATGAATTGTTTTTCAATGCGTGTGTGGATACATCTGTAACCAATACAAAACTATGAAACGCACATGCTTACACAATGATTTTAAATGGAATTATTTCAAATGTGATAATCAGCCATGAATGCAAATCTCAATATTAGGCTTGTACTAATATAAACTGAAGTAATAAAAAAAATCATTTAACTGCTGATGGTTGTGCTTTGATTATGTTTTATAAAAAAAAAAAAGGTACCAACTCATCAGCAAGGCTCGAATGCATACAGTTTGATTTCTATAATTATGTTTGAAAATTCTTCTGACATCATTACAAAGTGCTTTTCATGGGAGATCAGTAAGAGCACCAAGTGTCTACTCCTTAGTGCGTAAATGTATGTGGGTTTTTCTTTGTTTCTGCACGTGCATGCGTGTGTGTGTGTGTGTGTGTGTGTGTTAGGAGGTGGGCTCTTTGTAATAGTGGATGTCACCGGGCACACAGTGTGCGAGAGTGAAGCTGAGCGAAGCCGGCAGATAATCTCTACCTGCCGTTCAGTCTGTGCGCCGGCTTGTAAGTGCTTCCTTATTTCTCATTAAGACTCAGAGTGAGGGGAATTAGTGACACAGAATGAGAGCTGGGTCTGCTTTTAATAATGTTACTGATCCAATTTAACATGACTGGATTATGTTAATATAATCACAATGCACCAAACTCAAATCAGCCTCATTGAATGTCTGCTCATAAATGAATTGTTCTTGCCCCAATAATTGATATGATTTCAGGCACATGATTTTGCAATATGTAGCTTTTTTTGTTTTTTTCTCCACATTTTCTCCCCTAAATTAAAACCTACTAAGATTGGCTTTGGCCATCTAGAGCCTATTTTGTATTTGTGTATGAAAGGGGGATGTCATCCAGCAATTTCACTGTACAGAATATAAACAAATAACACATTGTGTCTGTTTGTGGAAACCTGACAGGGAAGAATAAAAATGTGACATATTACCCGTCATCAATACAGTGCTGTGTCAGCTAGATATACTTGCATTAAGAATTTTTATTTCTTTTCTTTGCCTGCCATCTTCCGTGATTATAAAGTCAAAGAGGAAAGTAAGGAGTGAGAAGAGAAGAGGTGAGAGGGGTAACAAGATAGCAAAAGGAATAATAGGTGTCATGTTGCTCTGAGGTAATGGCTTCAATGCGCCCCCCACACCAAAAAAAAAAGAAAGATCCCAATGTGGTTGAGCAGGGAAGTGGGTTTGCAGTTCCTGTTGCAAAAAAGAAGCTAAAATAGTTCAAAACCATATTTATGACGCTCCAAAAAACATGCCTTTTTTGTAATAAAATCCAACATTTTGGTTTTCTTTTATAGTAAATAATACAAGCTCTCCATTATTCAATGGAATCATAAAATTACAGAAAAATATATAAATATGTAAGAAAAAGAATTTCTCTTATATGGCAAATGTTAAGCTCGTAAATCAGCTAAGAGAGAAAAACCAACAGCAGCATCTTCCTAGGTTTCACTTTGTAGCAGTGCATTTGACCTGAACGCATGTCAGCTGCATGTCAAAACACAAATGAAACAATAAAACTACTTGGTTCAAATGTCCCATATGCCCCAAAGTCTCAGTGTGCACCAAGCTATGTTTGACAACACATTCACACCTCTATTTACCAACCTGGATTCACCATGTCAGGCCACAATAGACTAATTAACACAAGTTTCTACTTTGGTGTCGGTCAAAAAAGAGAGTGTGTGTGTGTGTTGTTGTTGTACCAGGGGCGTAGAGAAGCAGCTTTCTGTGTACTGAGAGCTCTGCAGGGTAAACACAGAGAATCCTCTGCAGATCCAATATTTGCTTCTATTGACTGTGGTGCAGTGACTTTCACTGCAATGTAAAAGGTAATTTAAGGAAGAAAAAAAAAAGGAAGACAATTCAGAGTTTAATGCCTAAGGCCCCACTGTTTCCATTTTTGCAGTGCTCTTAGCTTTATATTTGCTTTTTCTTGCTTTACTATCACATAATTTGTTCAGATAGCAAAAGTGTGACAAATGTTGGACGTGAATGGCTACTTTTGGAGCCAAGCTTCTAGGTGCAGTTTGTAGCATAAGACAATAGCCTGTAGACATACAAACCTACAGCAAAGACATCAGACATGTTTGTGCTGATCGCTGACAGTGACGGCCTCTATTGGGATGTGATGATGCCCGGTTTAAGCGAGTACAACTGAGCAAGCCATGTCCACAGTCTGTCTCTACTTAAGATTCTCACCAAACATCCCCCTTTCTTTCTCTCGTTTCAAGCATTCGGCCTGCACTGTATACGGCAGTGCCAGAGCGGCAGATGGGTTGTCCACCCAGCAACCTCTGACATTCAACCTTCTGAGAGGCAAGGCTGTGGAATCTGTCCAGTGGTCTTCATCGCTCTCAAATGTTCTGCCAAAATGGACGAAGGATGAGCCAGCCCACTTGGGCCTGAGGCCCTCTCAAAGGAGACCACAAGACTTAAGCTACTATAATCATTTCAGAAACCTTTTTGCCAGAGCATTTAATATAAACTCTGACTTTAAAATAATATCCACAGGATATTCAAAAAGGCCCGTTCATTAGGCACACCGATTCAATTGCTTACTTTACAGTGAATGAGCCAAATACAGGGCAGCGACTCAATAGTTATATACCTTGATGTGGTGACAATAACTTGTGAAGTACACAAGTTATTGTGTACATAAGAAGTGTACTTGTACACAAAATTGGTATTCATCAACTCTACAGCTACATATACACACCAGATCTTACAGCTCAATTCCAAAATTTTTGCTGAAATTAGTTTATTTTTTTTGCATAGTTGTTCATGCTACTAATAAAATGTGACCGCAGTCAGACTCCTGTGTGAACGGTTTACGGTCCCAAAGCGACATCCAAGTGCAGAAGAAGAACATAGATGCCATACAGGAGCGCACTGTTTACTCAAGTAATAATGGATGCCGCCATCTACCGATCGATTTTAAAGTTGTTGGGAGGTGATGGTATTGTCATAAAATGATGAAGGAAACTGAGGGGGAAAAAAGAAAGTGAAGGGTCTTCGCTGCTTACTGCAGCTACTGTCTATGTCTGGATTTACTATGTCTGGTTTCTGCAGAATATTTGTGATGCAGTCTGATAAAATGTGACATGACTGTTTGGGCTGCAGATGCTTTGAAAACTATCTGATATCCAATTTAGTAGTATATATGGAAAAGTGGCACCAATCAGATTCTGTTTGTTGTGTTTTTGGTTTAAAAAAAAAAAAGAGAAAATATCTAGTGAGCAGCGGTTTTATGGGTGGAAATGTGTTTAAAGAGGCAAGAGGAGAATGAGTAGACCGGTTCTACTCATTCTCAAATAACAACTTGTAACAGCTAAAGCATGAGGAAAACTGCACTCCGCAGTCTCGTCAAAACCGGACAACAACAGAAAATATTGCCTCATTACTATTTGGCTGAATGTCTCCAGTCCGGATAAGATTTCAATGCCCTCGATGTTTATCCTGGTTAGATCAGTTGATGTTTGGTTCACTGCTGACCTACACCTTGATATTTATGTAGAGAAGGTGACCATACTTCTTTTGAGCTTGGTATAAAGCCTCTTGTTGAAGCTGTACGGTTTCAAGTAATTTAGGATCCATATAACCATATCACTGAACCATAGGATATCTCTGAGATTAGTTCAGGCAGTGCAGAAGTTGGGCACCACCCAATTGGCGGCAATTGGTGTTTCTGATTCTATCCTGATGGTGTGGTGATGGAAGGTACAGTGTTAGCCCAGACATAAAATGCTCTCTTCAAATAGAAAGAGAGCCTTTAAATCAGGAAATCAAGGAAATTAGGGGATGGAAAAATATCTACAGGAAGAAGATGAGGGATGAATTCAAGATATGCAATTCTAATATTGAAATCATTTCATTTCTCCTAAAGAATAATCAGCCTAATTTTAACTTAGGAACAAGCACTTTTTTTTTTCTTTTTTTTTTTTGCAGCAAGCCGAAAGCAACAATCTCAAACCAGCTAGTCCATAAAAACAACAGACAAACAATATGCTATAAAAGATGCAGAACCCTCTGATTGTTCCCCAGCCAGGTTTTGTTGTGGCTGCACACTCAATCAGCTCGGCCTATTGTGTCAGCCGTTTGACTGCTTTTGTTCACTTAATGACCAAACCCTGAAGACAAAATGGAAAGTTATATTTTTGAAGAGCAGGCTAATTAATGCCGCTTATTAGAGAGAGCCTGAATAACAATAAGGAAGTGGGGAGAGGCTGAACGTTTTTTTTTTTTTTTTTTAAGAAGAATGCATGCTGTGGCGTATCACAAGAAGAGGCTTAGTGAGAGAGAGCATAAAAGGGGTGTCAAAACATAAAGTGAGCAAGGAGGAATAAACTGAAAAAGCACTGGAGGTGATTAGAGAGTATTAATTCCTTCCTGAACAACAGTGACTCTAAAATAAGGGCTAACCTTTAGGCATGGTGTTAAAAAGTGCAGACAACTGGTACAATTAGGCTTTTTGTTTCCCAGACACACAAGTGTACAAACTGTTTTTTTGTTGTTGTTGTTTTGTTTTTTTGCATGCCTGAGGATAG
The DNA here is from genome assembly GCF_000485575.1 of Poecilia formosa. Taxonomy (NCBI): domain Eukaryota; kingdom Metazoa; phylum Chordata; class Actinopteri; order Cyprinodontiformes; family Poeciliidae; genus Poecilia; species Poecilia formosa. The sequence goes on from NW_006800096.1 coordinate 244,138, forward strand.
GTGTGTTTTTCTTTTACAGTATCTCCTATGAAATAATGTGCATTACTGAAGTGTATGCACAGAAACTTTTCAGATTTCTATGAGTTAAAGAAATGGCAAAAAAAAGTTTTGGTTTTCCATCTTACAGTTCCACAATAATATGTCAAAGTTTGTGGTTGTAATGTGACAAAATGTGTCAAAGCTAAATGGGAAAGGGGTATTTTTTCCCAAGGCATTCGGTCCTCTGAACAGACCAAGCTAGTCAGTAATCAGAATCAAGACATTAATTGACAGCTAGGCCAGTAATAACAATAAGACACGTGGAACATCTGTTAATAAGGCTTCTTTTTCCAATGTTGACAAGGAACAATGCCAGTACTGGACATTTTCAGTTCGACAAACAGGAGAAATAACACCCTTCCTGACGCAGAAACAGTTTTATAAATTGCCTTTCCACTTGTCTCCCAATTAAACATAAATAAGTTTAACCAAAACTTCAAACAGCTTTGAAAAAGTAGTAAAATAGCAGCAAATGCCAAAAATAATGGGCATGTATGTGGTTGCAGGCCAGGGTCTAAGCTAACTCTCACTATCATAATTAATAAATAAGCAAATAAATTACTGCAGCTCTTTGAAAAGCTGATCAAACAGAAAGCAAAGGATCTAAAGCCGAGTCCCCAACACCCAACCAAACAAATAAACACACTTTGTCCTGTGAAGTGAGCATCTAATGCTTGGCTTCTGCACAGTTCGTACAATAGCAAATAAACCAGGGAAAAAGAGCAAATGACACCTTAATGTGCCACCGCCATATGCTGTTAGTTACTGATGAATGCAACGCTCCCCAGCTAAACTTATAGAGCTCTGGTAGTTTGACGCCGCTGCTGCTAAAATTAAAGATAAGCCATCTGTTCGCTAAAACAGCCCCCTGTCACCTGAACGCACTGGGTCAACCAAACCTCCGTTTACTCAAACTAATGTCGTGTGATGCATCGTCACAGCATCTGTATGGGCTTGGCATGGTGTTAGGCAAAAAAAAACTTTAAGTAAATTAATCTTGTATTATAAGTAGTCAGATCTGAAAGTGAACTGTATTGAAAATTTCAGCCTTTAATTTGATACAATTGTGAAGTGAGGAAAAAACAAATGCCATGATAAGAAAAAAAATGGTTCACTATTTTTTTTTTTTTTTGCAGAAAACAATGATGAAATACCTCTTGCATATGCTCAGAAGCTTACTGTAATCAGATTCATGGAGTAACTTCACCTTCTAGACAGGACATTTCTACCACCACAGTCAACAAGGGGGTTCACAACATAACTGAACGACCCAAACAAACCACCCTCTTTACACTTCTTTCCTAAGGCAGGTGCTACGGTAATGTTATTTTATTTTTCTGGAAACACTTCATGTTACCCTGCTTATGAATCCTGCTGGACAAATAGACTTTGGCTTCTGTGAAATCAAGGACCACATGGCTGACCTTTGAAAAGGCATTATGTTTCACAATAAGAGCTGCCATTCAAAAATATGTCGCTGTAGCCCTTTCTACACTGAACGGTGTCTTGGTGCTCTGTGCACTTTTATTATTTTGAATTTTCATATATTATAAAAGGGAAGCATGCCAACGCTTCTTTACAAAGGTTTATCATCATACTGTTGGACAACAACAACAAAAAGCAGATTCTTCTCCGCTGTTCACACCCCGTTCTGTTTGCTGATTGGCCAGGATGAAATGGGGCAAATCCCAGACGAAGCGCTGAAGGGAGAAGAGACTCGAGCAAAATTCCACAGGAAGGTATTGGCCTTGCAAGTGTGACTCTCTCAAAAAAATAGGGTTTGGTCAGATGAGACCAAGATAAGAAACTTATTTTTATTTAACAGGAGCTTAAATCTCTCCCAGAAAACCATAAATAGGTCACCGTTGGGTTAAAATCCACCTTCTACAGCAAAAGTCCTAACACGTAGACTTAAGCCTAAACAGAAAAAAAAAAAAAAAAAAAAAAAAAAAAAAAAAACAAGCAACGGATGACTTGTGGCACTCTGTTTATTTTTTCTAAAGATGACCGTAAAAGCAAAGATTTGAAGATGTGTCACTCAAGTCTCATTACCTAGAAATATATGCAAGTCACTCTACAGAGCCATCATTCAAAGGCCTTTTTAACTACCCTCCGAGCCAAGTGTGGGGAATGAGGGAAGACATTAAAAACCGACCACAGAACTCTTTATGCTTAAACTTTAATAATTTTAGGATATGGCTGCAAGAAATCTTATGCCAACCGCAAACACGAGGTCATTGCTACATTATCTTTGAATTATGGATTCCTTCAGTGAATAGCAGAACAGCCGAGACACGCAAACTGGAATGATTAAAAATTTAACGCCATGATCTTATTTATTCTCTTATATTTTGAACATAGTTTTGCATGAGAAAGCCCAAATGGAGACTTTCAACGTGCTGCTGCATCATCCATGGAGGATATTGTTCTTAACCTCCGAGGGGAAGGCAAGAAGGTTTCAGAGGAATCCACTATGCAGGATTACAAAGCCCTTGGCGTTTTGGACTCCATCCAGGCTGGCCTTTTATCAAGCACAGATCTACTTTTGGATTTCGACGGCACAATGGTATCTGCTTAACTAAGCAGCCCAGCGATCACTCTCTTCTCCTCTCCTCTCTGCCAGTGTCATATCACTGATCAAGTGTGGCTCAATTGCTGTTTGAAGGGAGGACTGCCAGACATAATGCAATCATAACAGGTGCACAGCTTGTCTAAGAGAAACGAGCTCCTATTTCTCTGCTGACAATGCTGAAATGAACTCTTTGTGCTCCTATTCTCTCGTTCGTTCTCAAAAACCCTCGAGCCTCCGTCGGCATAATAAGGCAATTTTAATTCCTCGCCTATAGCTTTCTAACTAAGATGGGGGAAAAATACATATATAGACTGGACCTCTTTCTTGGAAGTCAAAAAGATAACACTTGCAATAATTATTGGAGGTAGAGCATACTTTTTTTCCTCTTTTTTTTTTTTTTTGACAGGCATGTGTCCAAGAATTATTACCCTGACTTCCGTCACGACAGACACTGTATCTTCATACGTTAAAGTTAATCATTTTGTATTTCTCTCCATTTTGATGTTTGACGACTGACGTATATTTAAAAAAAAGACCAAAATTCAGCATCTCCGAAAATTAGAGTATTGCATAAGCATAACATGCACAAAGAAAAAAAAAGATTTTTAATACTGAAATTTCAGCTTACTGACAAGTACTTTGAATGGACTTCCCTTCACAATCCTCTCAAGGCTGCTTTTGAACCTTTTTCTACCACACTTTTTCCACACTTCAGCTTTCCAATTATATACTGGGATACAACACTCTGAGCAGCCAGCTTCTTCAGCAATGAACTTCTGTGGCTTATTCCTCCTGTATGTCGACAGGCACCCCACTGAATGGAAAAGGCCGGGGTTTCAAACTACAGCCCTTGAGAACAAAATACTGCTGCATTCCAATGTGTATATAGTCCTACGCATCTGAACCAAATGACTTAATTCCCTCTTGAGCATGCCATAGCTATTTGAGTCTAGTAAATTAATAACTGGGGTTCCAGTAAAGTGGTGTTTCTTTGCCCTGTGATGCACTGGTGACCAGTCCAGCGTGTATCCCAACTCTTATCCAATAACTGCTGCAGATGGGTGCAAGTCTCACGGTGAACCTCCAGTCAGAAGCAGGTATACAGTAAACCAATGGATATGGATGGTCCTCCTCCATCTGAGATGATTTTATTTTATTTTTTTAAATATAGTCAGTCTTCAAACATCAAAATGGAGAGAAATACAAAATGATTAACTTTAACGTATGA